>NW_016159102.1:71018-92046 GCF_001687245.7 Rhagoletis zephyria
TACCAAATTTCAAGTTCGTGGGACTTAACCGATATAAACTTCCACGCCTGTGGAATGTGCCACGCCCCCTTCTACAAACTCATTTATATATACCCTCGTATAACCATCTACCATGAATATGACAGCATACCAGGTTTCAAGCTCGTGTGAGTTATGGTTCCGAAGTTATAGCTGATATAAAATTCCACGCCTATGGGATGTGCCACGCCCCCATTTTCAAACTCGTCTATATATACCCTCTAAACTCCTGCTCAATTCCATTCAAACGGCCTAACAAGATATCCGACCGCCGCGCAAATACTTTCCCTCCTTTACTCTCCTCGTTCGGGTCAAGTGTGAGTAAGCATAAACCAGTTTCTGCAAGCGTACGTAAACTACCGATCAATAGCAAGACGCGTAGAGTATTTGCTTTGCCTTCCGCAACTACTGCGAGTAAAAGGTATTTGACAGTAGAGTACTCTACTGGTAGTACTTGAGTATTTTCGAAGAAAACATACATTCGTGGTATCTGAATAAAACTAAGGACAGGAATGTAGTGGAGCGATGAAGAGAGCGACGAGCAAAACCTACTTTCAACTAAAATGGTGATATAAATGCCTAAGTACATAATATTATGTATGTACGTATGAAAAATAATTTAATGATGTTAGATTTATTATCTGTGACCCATTCGTTTATGCTCGTTATTTTTTAAGCGAGTTAAGCGTATTTAGGCCGTTTAAAACTATGAAATTATAAAATCGCGTCTGCGCGCTAGGCTACGCTAAGATATCAATCCCTCTAAGTTTACCTTAAAATGGTTCCAGGTATACGACGCGTGAACGTGTAACCTTCTGGAGGTGCCACGGCGGGTTCTAATATTCCAACTCAAATTTAGTAACCTGGCCTTGATAAAATACCACTTCTCATTACTGTAGCAAATGCCTCAAGAGAGCTTTAGATTATAAGGCCGAACCCGGCTCTCCTTTTCCATTTAATGAAATTTATTCTTCCGTACGGCACTTATAAAATAATCTCCATAACAAATTTAAAATACTTCGAGAGATTTCTATCCTTCCAGAGATATGTATTAAGAAGTTTTTAGTATGTATGGGAGGCGAAATGCCTCCTTTTTTAATACTCACATTTTTTCCATGAGCAATTGATACATTTTGCATACACAACTCCATACCAAGTCCAGTATTCTTTCAAAACACTTCCAGGGATATGTGGCAAGAAAAAGTAAATTTGTACTGGAAGTGCCACGCCCTTTTTCTTATAACCCTAATCTTCTTCCATGAATTTAAATTGATTTTACATACCCCAGTACCAAGTCCCAGTACTCTACCATGACACCTCTAGAGATAAGCAGTATATATATAACGCAAATTTTTCTCCATGAGTATGGAATTAATTTTGTATACACATCTCGGTGCCAAGTTCCAGTCCTCTGCAATAAACACCTCCAGAGATATGCAGCATAGAAAAATCAACTTGCAAGGGGGTTGCCACACCACCTTTTCCAATAACTCTCATTTTTCTCCATGAGTATGGTATTAGTTTCACATACATACATACATATGTATTTCCATACCAAGCTTGAGTGCTTTACCCCAAACATTTGAAGAGATATGCAATATGAAACTTTCAGTCACTATGGGAGGTGCTACGCCTCTTTTCCAAAAGCGTCCATTTTTCGTAATCAACTGTACGATTAATGGTGACATTTTTTTGATCGTTAATCGCTGGCTGCGATTACATTTAATTAATTTAAAACATTAATCGTTAATCCAACTAAAAATAAAATCTGATTAATTTTTCGAGTTTATCCGAGTATGAAACCAAACACCAGTTATAGTAATTATTTTGTGTTTTACGCTTATAAAAAGCACATAAAATAAAAAAAATATAATTATTGTTATTAGTAATACATAAACTGGGAACTTTTACAAAACCTAGTTTGCAAAACGTTTGTTGGTATATATCTTAACGAAACTGCACACTAAATTGCTTAGATTGATGAGCAAGCCCGACTTAGCCATACCAGATTAACTTGCTTTGTGTGCACAGGGAAATTCCAGCATAACTTAATTAATCACCAAACCTACTTGATCAAATTAAGAGTTAATGATTAAAAATTAATTTTTTAATCGCGGTTACGATTAACTGTTTAGCCAGATTAAAATTAATCATGATTAACTGTAATCAGTTTGAATTTAATCGAATTAACTAATTAAAACATCAATCGATTAATGCCATCATTGATTTCGCATACATATCACTATACCAAGTTTCAGTTCTCTCCCACAAATACTTTCAGAGATATGTATGTAATATGAAAATTCCAATTTGTATGGGAGGGGCCTTGAGTTATCGGACTTACTTTCAGTCTAAGACCCTCCTTCTGAAATCCGTGGTAAGTGTACTAAATTTCGTTCTGATCGGAAATCCGGTTAAGGAAGTAGCCTATATTTCAATCCAGGTCATAAACCATCTTTGAACAAAATTTCACTTTCAAACAGGTGGCAATTCTTAGAAAAGTAGCCTATTTTCCAGTCTAGATCATAAGCTATCTGTGTGCAAACTTTTATGCAAATCAGTTCAGTCATTTACGCGTACTTATTTAATTACACTTCCCTAATACGTGATAACTCTTAAAATAGTAGCCTATTTTCCAACATAGGTCATAAGCTATCTCTGTGCGAAATGTCATGCAAATCTGTTCAGTCGTTTCCGCGTATTAATGTAATTTAAACTTGTTTAACAGGTGGCAACTCTTCCAAAAAATTAGCCAATTTTCCACTGTAGGTCATAAGCTATCTCCTTGCAAAATTTGATGCAAATCCTTTCAGTCTTTTCCGCGTATTAATTTAATTAACCTTTTTAGCAAGTGATAACTCTTAAAAAAGTAGCCCTTTTTTCAATCAAGCTCATAAACTATCTGTGTGAAAACTTCCATGGAAGTCAGTTCACTCATTTCCGCGTATTAATTAAATTAAACATTTCTAACAGGTGGCAACTCTTAAAAAATTAGCCTGCTTTCTAACCTAGGTCATAAGCTATCTGTGTGCAAAATTTCATGCAAATCCGTTAAGTCGTATCTGCGTATTAATATAATTAAACTTTTTTAACAGGTGGCAACTCTTCCAAAAAATTAGCCTATATTCCACTGTAGGTCATAAGCTATCTGCTTGCAAAATTTCAGGCAAATCCATTCAGTCGTTTCCGGGTATTAATTTAATGAAACTTTTTTAACAGGTGGCAACTCTTAAGAACAGTAGCCTATTTTCCAATCTAGGTCATAAGCTATCTGTGTGCAAATGTTCATTCAAATCCATTCAGTCGTTCCCGCATATTAAATAAATTAAACTTTTTAACAGGTGGCAACTCTTAAAAAAATAGCCTATTAACCAATCTGCGTACTAAATTTCATGCACATCCGTTCAGTCGTTTCCGCGTGATGATTTCCCAAACATCCAAACATACAAACTTTCACATTTATAATATTAGTAAGATGTATTTTTTTTTTTTTTTACGAGGAGGAAGCATCGACAACCTGTACCCGTCAGTGTGGGACTTTAACCCGAACTAAACCTCCTACTGTCCATGTACCGATCTCCCCGGTACCACCGTCAAGTATTCCGTCGAGAGGCGGTTTGAGCACTAAGCTCGCACGTACGTTCCAGTCAAATGTACTCAGTCCTGGGCTGTACCTAATAGGTTCTGCCACGTCTTAATGATAGTGAAGCTCTTTTCTTTTTCTACTATGTATTTATTTAAGTATCTTTACCTGAAGTTAAAACCATATACAAACACGGTACTTATATATTAACTATTTAAGATGATGTTAAGATGATCTTCTTGTAGCGGTCGGGCCAGATTTTGAGCAGCCCCGTCGCTGGTAGTTTCGTTGAACAGGCATTCAGGAATTCAACCCATGTACGTTTATGTATACTGCCTTGGCGGTTGGAACGGCCTAGGTTCCAATCCGCCCCTACGCGTTGGTAAGTGAACTTCATTGTTGGGAAGGCGGACTCAGAGCGCCAGTTTCTAAGCCGCATAACCTTGGCGGTTGGAACGACCTAGGTTCCAATCCGCCCTTACGATTTGGACGAATAGGTTTCAAGGCCGGTTGGAATGGCCTAGGCTCCAATCCGCGCCGACGCTATGTGTTGGAGACGGTTTGAAAGCATAGTTTCTAAGCCGCCTGCCTTGGCGGTTGGAACGCGCTAAGTTCCAATCCGCTCGTGCTCTTCGGGTTCGCGAATTTCAGAGCTGCATTGCCTTGGCGGTTGGAACGGCCTAGGTTCCAATCCGCGCTTTTGCATTACATACCTATTGCACGTCTTTGCCGCTCTAGACATCTCAAACATTTCATAATTGACGCTATTTCACTGATGGCTAAACTCCATTCCTCTCTACCTCTCAGCATATAATTTACTACAGCTTCTGGAGCCAGTGCTGCATTGATATACTGTTGGAGTCTACGTCTCTGTTCGCTGAATCGCGGGCACAGTAGAAGTATGTGCTCCGGGTCTTCGATGGTGCCTTTTCCGCAGAAGTCACAGTACGGATCACTATCGTGTTTGTATTTGTAAAGGTACGCCTTGAAAAAGCCACGACCGCTTAAAAATTGAGTTAGATGGAACTCTACTTCTCCATGAGACCTCTTTGTCATCGTTCAATATCCGGAATACAGCGATGCGTCCATCGCCCCTTAGTTCAGCTGTTCCATTTGCGCTGCCATTCTAACAGGCTGTTTTGCCGTGCATGGGTTCTCTGGAGCTCGTCTCTTTGGCTTGAAAACAACATGACCGATTCTTTGGCCAAGATGTCAATTGGAAGCAGACCGGATATCACGAACGCCGCGTTGTCTGAAACCGTTTTAAACGCGCTGCAAACACATACTGTACATAAACGATAGGTCGCATTTAGACCACGGTAATATGAACAGTGGAGCACCGCTTGATTCCATACAGGAGCACCATACATAATCTGACTTTTTACGACTCCTAACAGAAGCTTGCTACTGCGTTGTTTAGGGCCTCGGGCATTTATCATTATTCGTGATAGTGCTGACACTGTCACAGCCCCTTTTTTTTGTATATATTCTAAGTGCGCTTTGAACGTCAACCTCTTATCGATCAGGATTCCCAAATACTTTATCGCTGGTTTTGTTGAAATTTCGTGTTCGCTAATTCTAAACGTTACGTCTTCTGATTTTTTTCTACTTGATATCAGGACGGCCTCGGATTTCTGTCCTGCGTGCATGAGCCCGTGTGCGGTGAGCCAAGACCTAACTGCATTCAGGGAGCTGGTTGCTATGTCCCTGACTTCGGGCAAGTGCTTTGCGGTTATCACTAATGCTAAGTCATCGGCAAATCGAATTATATGGACGTCTTGAGGCAATTTCACACGTAGAACACCGTCGTACATAATATTCCACAGGAGCGGGCCGAGGACGGAACCCTGTGTGACACCACCAGTGATTTCAAGATTTTTCGTGCCATGTGCAGTTTCATATCACAGGATTCGGTTCTGGAAGTAACTTCTGATTTGGCGACTTAGGTATTCAGATACCCCCAAACGATCCAGCGTGTCCAATATTTTTACCCAGTTTGTCGAGTTGAACGCGATATTAACATCAAGGGTAACAATAAGGCAGTACTGCTTAGAGCCCCCGAGCCATCGCGAACCAGAAGTTGCACTCCTAGCTAACTGAATTACCGCCGATACTGCATCCACTGTAGACCTACCTTTCCTGAAGCCGTATTGGTTGGGTGAGATACCTCCCTTAGCTAAAACTTCTGTCTCTAAGCGGTTGGCTATTACGCGCTCTAAAATCTTACCAGCTGTATCAAGCAGACATATTGGTCTAAAGCTGGTAGGATCGTCTGTTGGTTTACCTGACTTAGGCAGCAAGACTAACTTTTGTTGCTTCCATATAGATGGGAAAATGCCCTCCGCGAAACATGCGTTGGAAACTGACACAAAGGAATCAGTTAGATGCTTTGCTGCCAGTTTGAGGGCTTTATTAGGTACACAGTCGGGCCCGGGTGCTTTCTTGTCGTCTATTTTTTCTACTGCATTCAATATTTCTGTTGCTGTTACCAGTTCAAACTATAATGGCATCTCGGTTTTCACCGGAGAAACGAGCGGCCTTTGTTTGGGGAACAACGTCTCAACCACAGTCTTTAGAAAAATGGGACACGTTGGTGGGGGAGCTTTGGTAGCTTTCAATTTCTTTGTAACAATTTTGTAAGCATTTCCCCATGGATTTCCTTCTGTATCGTCACACAGCTCTAGGAAGTGCTGGCGCTTACGGTCTTTAGTAGCGGTTTTAAGGGCGGTACGCGCTTTCTTGTACGTTTCTCGCCTTTCTTCGAAATTTTGTCTTCCTCTGGAACGTTGAAAACGCCTCCTGCTTGAAGGCAGTGCGTCGTTAGAGATGCTATTTGGTTGTTCCACTAATAAACAGTGTTGTGTGGCCTGAGTGTGGACCGCCTTTTCATTGCCGCATCGCATGAGGCCCTAATGTCTGCCATTAGCTGTTTCGCCATGTTTTCTGCCGACCCTTCGTAATCACGCGCAGGTAGCATTTCTACGAATACGTCCACGTCCAGTGAAGCAACTTTCCATCCTGAAAAAGTGGGCTTTCGAATATCCTGCTGGGTACTGACCCTACCTTGATTTAAGTCGCATATTATTGCCGAGTGGTCGCTTTGCGTGAAACAATCGCTAATTTTCCACTTCGTATGCAGGGACTGCCCCTTGCTTGCAAAAGTCAGATCAATAACTGATCCATATCCGTTGCGGTTGAAGGTGTATTCGGTACCCGTGTTTAAGAGGATGACGTCCAAGCACGCAAATGCTTCCAAGAGCGCTTTGCCCTTTGGGCTTTTTCTAAGGCAGCCCCATTCTTGCGCCCATGCGTTGAAGTCGCCAGCTATAATTACGTTACTTCTCCCTCTGACATCCAGGCGGAGTTTGTTGACAATATCCTCGAACGCCGCAAGGGGAGTGTTCGGTGGTATATAGCAACTATACACATATAAATTTTCAAGTTTAGCGCATACAAAGCAGTTTTCGGAGACTACACATTGAATAAACTCGGCTTTTGTTCACATGACCAGATTTCTCCTTTCCCGTCTATGTCGCGAGTCTATACTGTGGAATCTCTGTGTTTATAAGGTTCCCTGCGGATTGCAATGTCAACACTTAACTCATTTACTGTTTGCGCTAGTAGGTCTTGAGCGGACTGACAATGGTTCAGATTTAATTGGAGTACTCTCATGGTCTTTGTAGTTTACGGACAGCCTCCTGATAAAAAGGACATTTTACGCCTCCGGTGTGATGATTTGCTCGGCTTGGGTCTTTATTTGCTCACAAGACGCACTTCGCTGGGTTTTTGCATGTTTTGGCTGTGTGCCCTTCCTCACCGCATTCAAAGCAGGCACCTCTTCGNGTTTACGGACAGCCTCCTGATAAAAAGGACATTTTACGCCTCCGGTGTGATGATTTGCTCGGCTTGGGTCTTTATTTGCTCACAAGACGCACTTCGCTGGGTTTTTGCATGTTTTGGCTGTGTGCCCTTCCTCACCGCATTCAAAGCAGGCACCTCTTCGATCCTCTGTATTAGAACAGTTTTTCGCGATGTGGCCCACGTTCAAACATATGTAGCAACGTGTGATCTGAATTTTTTCGCGAATACGGCATATAACCCACCCGATCCGGACTTTTCGTTTTTCAATTAGAGCCCTGGCTGTGTCAGTGGGCAACAAGAGTGAAGCAGTTTGTGTACCACCATAGGCTTTTCTCAATGAGCGGATGTCTGAGTTCTTAAAATTCATGTCACTATGTAAGGAACTGAGGGCTTCCACTACTTCTTCCCCGGATGTGATCTCATCAATATCGTGAATTTCCACCAGCGTTTGCTCTGTTAGCGCTTTCACCTCAGCCTTTCCAGATAGTAGTTGGCCTACTGCAGTTTTTAGTTTTGTGGTATTTTGGTCCGATGTTTTTCCGAGTTGAATCAGCAGTTCCCCATTTGCTGTTTTCCGTATTTTACGAACTGATTCACTGAAGTCCTTGAGGCTGTCCTGACTTTTAACCATTTTTAAAATGTCTGCATATGAACAATCCCCTGAACTTTTAACAATGATGGCATCGGCGCGGGCCATCTTTCTTTTTGGGTTTAGCTTTTGCTTTTTCTCCACCTTGGTCCAACCCTCCTTGTCTGCTGGGATATTTTTCCCGCCATCCTCAGGACGACCACTCGGAATTTCATTGGTCTCGCCCCGACCAGTAGGGTTTCGTCAGCGCGAGGGGAAGAAAAACACGACCGTTTCCTTATTGGTTGGGCCTGATTTTCGGTTATAAGACCGCCTTCTGTTGAAGCTCTGCTACGCTTAGTTTGGTTTTTGGCTACAATTGTTGGGCCAGTTTGAGTGCTTTTCGACTCCGTATTTCCCTTGCTGATTGTTTTTGCCTCATTCTTAATGCTTTTGCATAGTTTAGCAGCGCTAGCTAACACATTCTTCATTTGTTGATTTACGTGACGTTGCCCGTTCATCAACCTACTCACCTCCTCAATCTTTGCTCTCACCATACTAATAGTGTGTATGTCTCTCAGTTTGTTTACGACCTCCATATCTCTTATCGCAACAGGTCGCTCACTCACTTGATTTGATTGAGAGCAAGCTTCACTCCCCATCCCACTCCCAACTGCTGACGGATCGACAACGTTGTCATTTAGCTCACTATGCAGTTGGGTGGCAGCGGCATTGCCAGTAGATTGCTGCTCCGCTTGGAATGCAGGTGAATGGGTGCTATCAGGTGATCGCGGTATTTTTGGACACCTACGAAAAGGGTATGCAGACTTACCTGGGGAATTCATACTTTCACTCATATTTTGTTTGCTAGTGCTCGTATGTTCCTCGACCACTTTAAACTGGGTTTCACCATGCACTCCACCATACCGTAGTGAGCTAGTGTCCATGCGGGGGGTGTGAAACCTCGCTTTTTCACTTGGCAGTACTTTTTTCTGCGTTTTGACAACTTTGTATACACGTGCGGTTGACACTTCTTTATTTGCCCCTCTGTTTGAGGGTACAACAAAAGTTTCGCGCACTTTTCACTCACTCTCTCTCTTTGCTTATATAGTAATAGCCAGAGATTTTGTTTGGATTTTCACAAATAAGACACGATAAAAAATCTCCACTTTCGGTGGAGAACCTTCGCTAGGCACCAAGTCACANCACCATACCGTAGTGAGCTAGTGTCCATGCGGGGGGTGTGAAACCTCGCTTTTTCACTTGGCAGTACTTTTTTCTGCGTTTTGACAACTTTGTATACACGTGCGGTTGACACTTCTTTATTTGCCCCTCTGTTTGAGGGTACAACAAAAGTTTCGCGCACTTTTCACTCACTCTCTCTCTTTGCTTATATAGTAATAGCCAGAGATTTTGTTTGGATTTTCACAAATAAGACACGATAAAAAATCTCCACTTTCGGTGGGGAACCTTCGCTAGGCACCAAGTCACAAGCGGTGGTGTATTCGCGCACTTTTTTGCACCTTTGGTATAATTCCACGGGCACTGTACAATAATTTTGATTATTAATTTGCGAGCTTTAACAAACACGATTCACAGAGAGAATACGTATGTATATACCACGATCCAGAAAATAAAGGTCGCGCCATTCGCGGACCGCTAACCCTCTCTTCGTCGATTTGACAGCATCCACCCAATCGCTGACGTCATAATATACTTTTGTTTACATTCACTATTGCCAACTTGGTGCTTTTCGCACCAAATTTAGTGGGTATTCAAAACGCGAAAATTTTTGAGTTTTGTGCTTGGTGCGTTTTTGGTGCTTTTGTTTTTAGTTTGAAGACTTAAAATTAGAAAATCTTACAAAAATGGAAGCAAAATTTATAGCAATCGTAAGTGTTCTAAGCAATTTTACGAAAAATTTAAACAAAATCATGGCACAGTGACAATCATAAGCAACAACGAAATATGTGCAGCACCTTCAATCATGCCAGAAGAAATCGACCGTTGTGCAAGAAACATTGATTTTTATTAATTTGAATCGGCATCCTTACAACAAAATTATGTATTCATATAAAGTCCATAAAATACACCAATACAAATTTGGTGCTTTTTCAGATTGAAAACTGGGCAATACTGCCTTTTGTTCGATGCTTCTTCTTTTTCTTGTTGAGTTCGTCTTGCTCTCTCATTCTGGTATATTTTAACGTTACTCTCAGCTCGATTGGCGCAATCTTGTATTCTATCACTCTTGTGTATATACGTATAGATACATATGTGCATAGATACTTATGTGCATAGATACATATATAAGTGTCCGCATATATTTTTTCTCGTCACTTGCTCTGCCGCTTCACTGCAGCAAAACCAAGTTGTGGGAAAACCCTGACGATATGCGTACAATTGAAACCATAGGTTTGAAGATAGCGTAAATTGATGTGAAAATTTCAATTTCTTTAAATATATTTATGTATGGATGTACATCCCTGCAAGAACAGTGACTATCATTTGACAAATCATTTGAGTGGCAAGACTGATAGAGATTTCTGTCACTGGCTACCTACAAGTTTCTATCAAATTCTAAAGGGCAGTGTAAAAAATCTGATGTAAACATTTGTGTACATGTGATCTTCCGTCTTCCTCCAACTTATGGCCTTATTTAATAGTCTCTTTTTAACCAACGCAAAATTTGCAAATGTGTTAGTAAGATAAATTAGAATGTGTTAGTTTCCATCACACAACTCTTGTAGGGATATGTACTAGAGGTTTACGCCGACAGGCTTTGCGGCGGCGGGGTGGTCAAATTCAAAAATATTCGGCGGCGGCGGCGACGCCGGCGCGTCTGGAAACGCCGGCGCTACTGCTCATATGGTAGATTTCAAAGAGCCATGTGGCTACTAATCTTATCATTTCAACTCGTCAGCGTTAGGCATTCGCCATGCCAATTATTCTGTTATTATAATTGTATTTATTTCATTATTGAATTAGTTTTAAATTTAAATATTGTTCTTTCCTACTTGAATTAAAATGTTGAGTGTCTGGCGCTTATTGATGGGCGAACAGAAGAAGGTCTGAGGTATATACATACATAATCACACGGATCTCTATGTTCTCTACAGATCCGTATATGCTATTTAAATTGAAAGAAAAAAAAAGTTTAAAAAAAAAGTTTAGTTATTGGGGTAATTTATGTCGCTCTAAATAAATTTTTACAATAATCTTATCAACCGTTATGTTAAATTACGGAGTTCTTACGCTTTTTGCGTATTACATATTGAAAACAATGTTGGTCTACTTTTTTCCAAAAGTTTAACCCATCAATTCGAACCAGAACGGGCCTTTTAGACCCACTGTTGAAAAAAATTGCTTATAGATGGTTAACATTTCCACTGAAATATGAAGTGCCAAATTTTTAAAAGGAGAACCGATGTAATGAAAAATAATACTAATGTTTACCATAACCCTGTGTAGAAAACCTTGCGATGCGAGGGAGCAAAACCTTCCTGGGGTTTGACCACCACTAGGGAATGCTAACGTAATTTTCACACAGCCACCTAGTACTTGTATACGTATGTGGGACCCCAGAATAAAATAACGTACGAATGTAAATATTAGCAAAAATGTGTTTGTTTAATATATTAAAAAAAAAATACATAGAAAAATCAACTTTTCTTTGTTTTATCTCCAATAATTGAGGAGTTAGATGCAAAGAGGCCACTTCTATTAAAACTGCTTTCTGAGATATTGGCGTTAAAGTTTTTGTGGTGCTAAAACTTTCTTGTTGTTGTAGTAGGTGTATAAAAAAGTAGCATTGTTGTAGTACTGAAAAGAATTGTCTACTGCGGGAAAAAATCATTACACTGAGAAAAGAGTTTAGTTACGTCAACTAAATATGTTTTCCTCAGCACATTATTTGGTTATAGTTAGCTTATTTGGTTATATTTACCAAATCATGTGTTGAGAGAAATATATTCAGCTGACTTTTTTCTGGGTGTAGATTACCAGTATTCGACCCTAATTTAACTGTAATAAACGCTTTCGTCGAAAAATATGTTACCTGTGTTTTTTATGAGTTACGCTATTTTTGGAAAAATAAAGGAGATCATATTCTTGTCTAGTGGCCCAAATTATGCAAAAATAAACTAATTTAAAAATGTAATTTTCATTTCGTAAAATTGTGTTTTTATACAAGTAGGATTTAGTTCCTTCAAACGATGTATTCAATGTACATCATGGAAATTTTGTACAAAATTCCTTAGGCGCCGAACGCCGCCGCCGCCGCCGATATTTTCGTAACTCGGCGCATGCTCAAAACAGGGCGATGCTCAAAACTCATTTTTCGAAAGTTGGTATTTAAGATAAAAAAATATATACCAGCAGAGTCATAACAAAGTAGCAAATCTGTGTATAAACATTGGGTTCCGAACTATTACCAGTTGCCGCGTACAACAGCTCAAAGTTAACTTTTCAGTCAGAAATTTTTTTTCCGATATCGAAAGCGAGTTCATATGTGTTATTAAAGGCTGTCTTATTATGTTTAAGGTTACTATTAGTTTAGAAGGAACTATGTCGTTAAATAAACAATGTGTGCTGATTGTTTTAAAACTTTACATCATTACATAAATTCAATGGTTTCTGAGATATAAGAAACAAATTCTAATAAACAATTTTTTTTCATAGTGAATTTTTAAATTCGTTTTTTTTCCAAAATGCGCAAGGTTCTTTTTCCGAATCTTTTTTTGTTATAACCACAAGTCTTTATATAGAAGTAAACTTAAAAGATTTGCACAAGAACGTTGCGCATTTTTGAGAAAAATGTGTTTTAACGTGAACTTATTAATTTTTGTCAGGCACATTTTATCAAAAATATGTTCCAAGTGGGGGTGTTTTAAGAAAAATTCAAACTAAATGGAAGAGAACGGTATATACCGTATGTATTTATTCTTGATTTCAATACTGATAACTTTTATTCCGGACGGAACCCTTTTAACAATATAATTCAAGCCAAACCAGCTGCCCAGCTTCGGAAAGAAAGAAGTTGCAATTATGTTTGCGAAATTTAAAGAGCTACATTACCTTAAAATGGATCAGATGCGGTAGACACAAAAATAGATTTTATGAATCGGAAAAACCGTGGTTAGAATAAACTTGTCAATTTGTGGGGTATCAGATACCTAAAGGAGGAAGGCCCACTAAAGACTTTGGGGAATTTAGTGACCAGTCAAAACGCAGGAAAACGTCCTAGCTTCGTCAAGATTATTCCCACGAACAATTAAAGTTCGCAGCCAAACAAGTTCTCGACACTATTAATTCCCCATCTGAAGAAACTTCTCTGAACTGCCGCATGTTTTTTTCGAATAACGAAACAAATATTTCAAAGCGTATCGTGAACGTTTTAGCCGAAAAACTTCAAGGAAAGCTAACCTTGAAGATGTATTTCATCGCCTACTTTATTCTTCTGATCCTCATATTACGAGTTTAAGACCTTTACAAACAGTAAAAAGAAAATCATTTGATCCAGAATTAAAAGACATGCTTTTAGAAGAGAATTTTGAATACACACAACCTGAATCTGATGGTTATATAGATGAATAAAATTTGTATCGTGCCTTGTACCGTTTTGTTATTGTTTCTATTTTAAGTAATCTTTATGGCCTGTTACCATAATTACAATTATCAATGTACAATGAATTAGTTTTTCAGTGTTTAGAACACGAAGTGACTTATTGGAAATAGTGGATGATCTGGGTTTGTTATTTTTCTATACATATTTTTCAATTTAACAAGAAAAAAAATTGTTGAACAGTGCTAGTACACAAAATAATGAAATAATATTATAAAAATAATATTATATTTCCGTTTTGGATGTGTTTTCGTAGTTTTCAGGGGAAAAATCCGGTTACAGACTTTTGAGCACCAACTTGCGTGCGGCGGCGGCGCGTGAGGAATGACAAAAAACGGCGGCGGCGGCGTGGCTCGGCGGCGTATACCTCTAATATGTACATATGTAAAAATGTAGTTTCGATTTAAAAAAATCTGATAAAGCTTTTCTTTCGCCATTCATACACCTCTAATTTTAGTATTTATTAAAAAAAACTCAATGAAATTCAAAAACTATCTCTTGCATTTGGTTTTACTCAATACCGATTTGAGCTATCGCACAGTGTTATAAAAAAAAGGTATCAATGGGTAGGTTCAGAAAGCGCAGCAGTTGAGCGCAACCGTTGCTAAAAAAAAAATCAGTGATCGTTATGCGTCTTCTGAACGACTTAATACATTAGCTGTCAAATACAACTCTCAAAGGTACACACCAACATGTTGTCTCAAATGATCAGAAAAATATTACGATCATCTAACACGCAACTATTCAGTTGATCACAAGTACGCGACAACGCGTTCAGAAGGTGCAATCGCACCAGTTACTGAGCTGTTGCGCCTTCTGAACGCGCCCAATGAAAATTCGTTTCTCTTGAAATCAAGTTATATGGCTGCGCATGTATGTACATATAATATATAATATATATAATATATAAAAAATTTCTTAAATCAGTATGCAGCTCTGAAGAAAAAAAATGCTCGTACATCTCGTCGCTACCATGTCCAACTATCGAAAGTGAAAATCGGCACTTTTCAAAATTTTGATTTGCCACTAATAATTTTATTTCGTATAGCAGCATTGCTTAAGTTGTTGTTATTGACAACTTATTTGTTTGTTAATGACTGCAAATAGTTTTTAGAAAATTAGAAACTAGAAATAATACTTTCATAAAAATATAAGTACATACATAGATTTAAAAAGCTGCTTGAATACAAAAGTTTTATGAAAATGTCACATTAAACAACTGTCTAAATCTACGTTATTTTTTATAAATAAGGCCGTAAACATTTCCTTACATCGTCAATTTCCATATTCTATTTTTACTCTTTCAATTTCACTGACCAGCGCCGCAAACGATATCAACTAGTAGGCTAACAATCAGAATTGAAATTTAATAATATATAATTTAGGAATAGTTCGATTTTTAGTTATGTGTATATTAGGTAAGCACGATTCGAGAAGCATAGAAAAAATTTCGATGAAAAAAAAAAAATTTTGTTCGGGTTCACAACTGGAACCAACAATACACATCCACAAAATTTCATTGAAATCGGTTAAGCGGTATCGGAGATTAGCGTAAACGAACACAGTGACACGGGATATTTATATATTAAGATACCCTACTATAAGCACCTACCATAGATACGTTTGCTTATGGTTTTGAAATTATAGTTGATAAAATTTTCCACGCCTATGGGATGTGCCACGCCCCCTTTTACAAACCCATTTATATATAAGCACCTACCATTGATATATCTGCATACTAAATTTCAAGATCGTGGGACTTATAGTTCCGAAGTTATAGCTGATAAAAAATTCCATGCCTATTGGATGTGCCATGCACTCTTTTCCAAACTCATTTATATATAACCTAATATAAGTACCTACCATTAAAATGGCTGCATACGAAATTTCAAGTTCAAGCGACTTATAGCTCCGGAGTTATAGCTGTTAAAATATTCCAGGTCCATGGGACGTGCCGCTCCCCCTTTTACAAACTCACTTATATATAACCTACTATACGCACCTACTATAGATACGTCTGCGTACCAAATTTCAATTTCACGTGACATCTGATTCCGAATATTCCCCGCCTATGGGATGTTCCACTCAGTTATATATGCCTTACTTAAAGCGCCTACCGTAGATATGCCTGCACACCAAATTTCAAGTTCCTGGCACCTACCGCAGATATGTCTGCATACCTAATTTCAATTTCATGTATTATAGTTGATAAAAATTTCCACGCCTATAGTTATGTCTGCATACCAAATTTCAAGTTCATGTGGCTCATAGTTCCGGAGTTATAGCTGATAAAATATTCCTATGGGATGTGCCACGCCCACTTTTACAACCTCATTCATATAAACCCTACTATAAGCACCTACCATATGTATGAATGAATAACAAATTACAAGTTCATATGACTTATAGTTTCGGATTTATAGCTTATAAAATACTCCACTCCTATTTGATGTGTCACTCCCACTTCTACAAACTCATTTATTTATACCATACTATAAGCACCTACCATATATATGACTGTATACCAAATTTCAAGTTCACGTGACTTTTGGTTCCGAAGTTGTGATTGGTAACAAATTTCACGCCTATGGGATGTACCACGCCCACTTTTACAAAGTCATTTATATACTCTGCTGTAAGCACCTACCATATATGTATATGACTGCATACCAAATTTCAAGTTCATGTGACTTATAGTTTCGAAGTTATGGCTGATTAAAAATTGCATGCCTATGAGAGGTGCCACGCCCCCTTGTCGAATCCCAATTTTTTCACCCCATTATAGGCCCAGGTGTCATGGCAATACTCTGTCAAAATTTTGTTAGATTCTGTCGGTCCGTTTAGGCTGCAACCTAGCACATATATACATACATACTTTCACAAATATATAGTAGATATTTGTTCCGCATTTCCTCTTACTTTACATATGCCTAAATGTATGCAACTATTTGCAATAGCAAGTAAACACAGGGTGCTTCTAATGAAAATAAAAATTTTCTGCTGCAATGCATATACTGGCCCTTCGAAATTTTCTGCTGTGCGTTACAGTTTCCCAAGTTTTACCCCTACCAAAACCAAAGATGTATACACATCAAAAAAATTTCGATGGGCACCACAATATATATGTTCCTAGTTGATGTACATTTAAAAGACTGTTTTCGTACACAAAAACTAATTCATCAGAACTGTAATGAGCTATTGATATCAAATAAAACATTGCCAAATTTCTTGAAAGATAAATTGCATACCAGCTGATGGGCAATTTTAAAATGCATCAGTGTATTATAGGTAGAAAAGAGTGACTGTGTTGTAAATTGAAAGGCAAATTATGACCGAATTAAGAAAGGTCAAAAGTGAATTCGTCCAATCTCTTCATTGAGCATTGAAAAACTTCATAAAACGCCATAAAACTCAATTGCATTAGCGCGTGAACTTAGTGCTCCTCCAAAACTACCGAATGGAAATAAAAATATCGATTATACTACGTATATGAGTATGCGCACACATGTTTACTTTTGTTTACTTGTATAGCTCTGTTCTTAGTAACAGGCTAACCTAATATTCGCGGCTTGCGTTTTGGTACGCATGCCGTCGAATTTGTTTTTTTGCGTCACCCGAAATTGACTTGCATGCGTTTGCATTTGATTTCATTGAGCGAAACGTCAAATAAAAATGTCACGCATAACAAAAATTGGAAATTGAGTTAGCTTCATACGCACGCCGTTCAATTTCGGTTGATCTCATACAAGTTGCATGTGCATGAGAAATTTTTGACAGTAAACTGGCGGCGTGCGTGAATATTAGGTTAGCCTGTAATGCTTCAAATTAATTAATATTGTAGATATGTATATGTGCATACTACGAACTCATAAACATCATTAAGGGGTTTCTATTTTTAAAGGTATATATTTACTTTTGGGCATAGGTAAAAGGAATAAGTACAGTCATACAAAACTAATTATTTCGGTTAGAGTAGTGTAAAATAATAAAAACCCGAAAACAAAGCAAGTTTTGCACTTAGCTTTTCTCAATTTGTATTTAGATTGATCTGTTTTGACGAGCTGGACCACAAATAATAAACCCAGTTGCGTTGCACCAGTGTTTTATGTGTACAAAAGAAAAAATAGAACAAAGAGAAATATGCATATGTTTTAGTGGTGGGGGTTTATTTATATTTATTTTTTTTTTTTTAAATGAGGTACAACAATACAATTGTTATTACACAGAAAAGAGGAGCACTGCATGGGGGGGTGAAATAACACAAACGGCAATAACGCAAATTTGTGTTATTTCCCATTTGAATGTGAAATAACACAAATTTGCTTTATTTCATTTCTCGTTGAGCAATAAGACCAACTTTTATACTTAACAATTTGAGTAATAAAGCAAACTAGTGCACATATGTACGTAGTCACCCAGTTACATTTGACAAAAAGTAGTACATGAACAAGTTAAATGGACGGATTTGTAAGTATACAATTTTGAAAGTGCCCGGCGTCGCGGCGGTCCGCGTTGGCGCGCCGCCCCGCGCCACCCCGCGCCGCGTTCCACGACGCGCTCGCGTCCCCCGCCCCTCCCCTCCTTTCGCAATTATGTACTGGTGGCATTATAACCGTTTAGAAAAAGGAAAAATTATAAAATAACACTAGTTCACTTCTGAAACTGCTTTTTAATGTCCAAGTAATGGGAATTATTGTGTATGGTGTTATTGCATGCTGCATCCCACCCATAGTGGAATTTACCAGGTGCCACTGCTTTATTTGAAAATTTGCCTATAAAATGTGACTATAAGGCAGCCGAATGTCAGAAAATAAAGCGAGAAAGCCGTTTTATTACTTCATCTGTTTATTGCGACATGGTTCCATGCAAACATTTTAAGGTTTTCCAGAAATGTTTTTAACAACATATTAAAAAGCATGCAGAATAAATTCATACAAAAGCGCTATGTCCAATATGCGGAGCAGTTTTTAAAGACGATGCTTTTCCTATATTTTGTTAGACTTTTCATAAGTAAAAATATTTTGTGAATATTACTTTCTTCATATGAATTATATCACATTTTTTGTTTAATTCAAGGCCTATCAAACAGGTTTAGAGCATTTGAGCAAAAACAACATTTGCCTGTATTTTGTTGTTGCTTCTGGTATCGAAGGTGCCAAAAACTGTTCTGATTTTTTTCTTCTACATCAAAGCGTGCCATGCGAAATACGAAAAAGGTAAAAAATTTAAATTGAAAAAATGAAAATTGTTGCAGCTTTCTTTCTTAGTAAATTGGTTCGCTTCTCGAAGCATTGATCCACCATCCTGTGCCAGGTCCAGTAATCAGCGGTTGTGCTGCTGAGTTGGTCGAGCTTTCCAAAAGCTGCTATTTAATCGCTGGTTTTGTATGGAAAATGTTTCACATGCAAATAGATTTTAACAATTTAGAATTTTTTTGAGAAGAAATGTTAAATATTTGACATTTTCGAGAACAAATAATTTGAAATAAATCAAATCAGCTGCTATACTGATATTACCTGTTCAATGTGCCTTGGTTTAACTGTATTTTTGGAATAAACAAATTTCTTTTTCCTACTGTCAGTAAACTGTTTTTTTTTTACAAATAGTATAAATAAGCAATGGGAAATAAGGCAAAATTTGTTTTATTTCCAACCTTTGTTGGAAATAAAGCAAAACTCAGATTTTGGTATTATTTCCCATTTAAAAGTGAAATAAAGCAAATTTTGCGTTATTGCCGTTTGTGTTATTTCACCCCCCCGCACTGCATGCCAGAGCCTATGGCTCGCTGGTATGAAAAATACTCCCTATTGTGCAAATAATCAAATTTTAGATATAGAAGTATAAGAAACTACTAAATTGAAATGATAATCGTTAGTGCATATTTTTGCATATTTTGCAGTAAATACATAATTTTGCTTATTTTGCAAGAAATACTACTTTTGCATATTTATTGCGCGTATTTTAGTATAGGGCTATTCGCGATTCGGTGCATAAGAGCTGACAAATTTATGCAATTGCAGAAATATGCCATGGATTGTAAGCGACCTTTATTAAACTGTCATGGTAAACCTTTTTTAATCAGCTGATAGAAATATCAACCACAGCTGCAATGCATAGCATTTTTATGCTATGGATTTTCGGTATTTGCACTGCAGTGATGCTAGGCCATTTGCACCGGATCGCGAATAGCCCTTATATTTTACAAATAAATGCATGTGGTTTTTGCATATTTTTGCTTTTTTATGGTTTACAACCATTTAAATTTGCCAAAAAAATCCCTATAATTGTTTCTTCAATATTCATCTGAATATCTTCTCGGATAGCCAAGGGGCCATTGAGGTACTCTTTTCTACCTCTATTAGATCTCAACTAGTGGAAGACTGTAGGAGAGTGCTGGCCTATATCTCTGATCAATACGAAATTACCCTAATATGGTTCCTGGGACATAGGGACATTTACGGAAACGTGACAGCAAGGTGCGGCTCCGCACTGAATGTGTACTAAGCGGTGGATATAGGCGCTTCGCTCAGGGAGATAAAAACAACAACCGCAAAGGAACCGTAAAGGCTCGTACAAGATTACCCGGCAGTTCTGGGTGTCCTACGACCCACTTAGACCGAAGCTCTCTTAGCAATGACTACTAACTTACTGCAGTGTGCACAGGGCACTGGTCTGTTGGTGTAGTAGTTGCGATGACCCTGGTTCAAAAGAAACAGTCGAACGCTTCCTGTGCAAGAGTCCAGCCTTTGCAAGGATGAGGCTAAATACACTCTGCAAGCCATTCCTGCAGAATGTTTTAGAGTGAAGTGCCTCTCCTCTCTGTATGGATTACTGAAATTCATTAAAGCCGCCAAATGGCTGTAGGTTGCTCGAGTTGTGGAATCAAAATGGCAAACTTTCTCAAACTGTCAATGTTTCTATTTACACAAGATTGTATCGAAAAGCTTGATTGTAAACTAGTTTGATACATAAATACATATTTATTGTATTTTAAAGTGAATTGTTTTCCTTATTTTCTTGTTAAAATACATGTGTTGTTTATTTTTATACCGGCAATAAAATATTAGGAAAATATTTAAAATTGCATATTTTACTTGTTTATGGCGCATATTTTTGAATTTTGAGTGCATATCATACGCGCATATTTTCGATTTTTTAATGCATGAGATTCCGAGCCCTATTGATAACAATATATGTATTACTTAGTTCTAAAGCTTCTGAAACTAAATTTTAACCTTTTACACCTTTTAACAAAACTTAATGAAAAAAATTTATTTCTTCCGTCCTATTATGGGCTCTAATTGTACATTTTTTACATTAATGTGCAACGTATAAAAAAAATATAAGTAAACGTTTTTCTTTTCAATTTTTTTTT
>NW_016159102.1:92287-95497 GCF_001687245.7 Rhagoletis zephyria
AAATACTACTTTTGCATATTTATTGCGCGTATTTTAGTATAGGGCTATTCGCGATTCGGTGCATAAGAGCTGACAAATTTATGCAATTGCAGAAATATGCCATGGATTGTAAGCGACCTTTATTAAACTGTCATGGTAAACCTTTTTTAATCAGCTGATAGAAATATCAACCACAGCTGCAATGCATAGCATTTTTATGCTATGGATTTTCGGTATTTGCACTGCAGTGATGCTAGGCCATTTGCACCGGATCGCGAATAGCCCTTATATTTTACAAATAAATGCATGTGGTTTTTGCATATTTTTGCTTTTTTATGGTTTACAACCATTTAAATTTGCCAAAAAAATCCCTATAATTGTTTCTTCAATATTCATCTGAATATCTTCTCGGATAGCCAAGGGGCCATTGAGGTACTCTTTTCTACCTCTATTAGATCTCAACTAGTGGAAGACTGTAGGAGAGTGCTGGCCTATATCTCTGATCAATACGAAATTACCCTAATATGGTTCCTGGGACATAGGGACATTTACGGAAACGTGACAGCAAGGTGCGGCTCCGCACTGAATGTGTACTAAGCGGTGGATATAGGCGCTTCGCTCAGGGAGATAAAAACAACAACCGCAAAGGAACCGTAAAGGCTCGTACAAGATTACCCGGCAGTTCTGGGTGTCCTACGACCCACTTAGACCGAAGCTCTCTTAGCAATGACTACTAACTTACTGCAGTGTGCACAGGGCACTGGTCTGTTGGTGTAGTAGTTGCGATGACCCTGGTTCAAAAGAAACAGTCGAACGCTTCCTGTGCAAGAGTCCAGCCTTTGCAAGGATGAGGCTAAATACACTCTGCAAGCCATTCCTGCAGAATGTTTTAGAGTGAAGTGCCTCTCCTCTCTGTATGGATTACTGAAATTCATTAAAGCCGCCAAATGGCTGTAGGTTGCTCGAGTTGTGGAATCAAAATGGCAAACTTTCTCAAACTGTCAATGTTTCTATTTACACAAGATTGTATCGAAAAGCTTGATTGTAAACTAGTTTGATACATAAATACATATTTATTGTATTTTAAAGTGAATTGTTTTCCTTATTTTCTTGTTAAAATACATGTGTTGTTTATTTTTATACCGGCAATAAAATATTAGGAAAATATTTTAAATTGCATATTTTACTTGTTTATGGCGCATATTTTTGAATTTTGAGTGCATATCATACGCGGATATTTTCGATTTTTTAATGCATGAGATTCCGAGCCCTATTGATACCAATATATGTATTACTAGTTCTAAAGCTTCTGAAACTAAATTTTTTTTCGAAAATCCGTTAGAGTTAGGCATGTAGCAATTTTCTCAATGTTTTCGATGTTTTCGGGCGAAGTAGTTTAAAAAAAAATCAGTGGGTTGTCGGAGTTAGAAAGCATATTCAATTTTATTTATTCCGATTGAGGTCAACTTAGGACATTCGCTGAGTATATGAGTAATCGAAAGTGTTGACGCAGGACAATACTGACAGGATGGAGGGCTGGTACCAGAAAGCCTGGATGACCGTATGGCTATGGTATGCCCTAAGCGTAGTCGAACAAAGTCTTTAACATCGGGCGCGTTCATAATACTTAGCTGTAGCCTAACCGTTGGCTATTTGTCTTAGAAATGCAAAGTAGGGTAGTTCTGCTCAGCTCAATAGTTCGCAATTTTCCGCCATTTCTTCCAGCGGATCATTTTTACGCTACCTGAACTCAGCGTGTTGGGCTTAGCTAAACAGACTTACGCCGCTTATATTAAATTTAACACCCCTTAGCTACACCTTTTAACAAAACTTAATGAAACAAATTTATTTCTTCCGTCCTATTATGGGCTCTAATTGTACACTTTTTACATTAATGTGCAACGTATAAAAAAAAATATAAGTAAACGTTTTTCTTTTTTACTTTTTTTTTATAGCATTTTTAAAATTTTTATTTTTACATAAAAAAGTTGTCTATAATGTCAACTTTAAGTACCCAAGTGGGCGTAATAGGCTACTTAGGCGTATGGACATTAGATCGTCTAACGCTCGATAGGTAGACATTAAAATTTTATGAAATTGTATATTTCTGAAAGAGGAAAGGTGTGTAAAAAACAAAAACAATATGAATAAATCGTGGTATCTTTACTAACTGTCTGAAATCACGAAAATCCCTTCAAGGAAATGGCATAATTGAACTTTGTTGCAAGTTCACATGGGAAATCTGCTTACGACGTGATTGGAGGAAATTTTAAGAGACTATCAGCTAGAACAAGTCTTCAACTCCTGATGTTACAAAAAATTTGTACACTCGAAGCCCTCTATCAATGGGGTGCTGTATGTTTCCAATGGGATGCCTGTAAAAAATAACTGCAACTAACTTTTCAGTGGATTTTATTTCGATTATGACTACGTGCCAATTACTTTAATCCTATCTTAAGCTATTTTTAAAGGTTAAATAACAACAAGTTAGGGAACTTCATATCCTTATTTAACGTATCTTACATAAATGAGAAAAACATGAGATCAAATTAAGCATATAGAAGTTTTTCATGCCAAGTATGAATAAATTTTCCAAAGCGCTAAAGAAGGGCTAGGGGCAACTTTAAATTTATGTGGCCAAAAAGAGTATATGGTAGCTAAATCTAGGCACCAAAGGTCTGGAACGGCAACACTGGTGTGCATTGGTCAGCCGGCGCTCTTCGTACCAGTGTTGTCAGAATATTTTGGACCAACCGGATAAAAACGGCTAAAGTTTTTCAACTAAATTTCACATGTTTTATTTCAATAAATCACAAGTAGAAAGACTTGTTCTTGGAGAGAAGTCGCAAATTCAAGCTGGAAAAAATTTTACCGGCAAGAATTTGAAATTAGGAAAAATATGTATATTATTGTGGCACATGGTTGGATTTTTTGTCGACGATAATTTGAATAAAGAAGTTCGTTAGACTTAAAAATTTACAAACTTTAGCGATTTTAAATGAAAAATGTAAGTAAATACTTGTTTACTTATTTAATTTAGTTAATTCCAATGATTTCATAGGTACTCGGCTGAAAAACACTGTATTCGTAAGCAGAATGCAATCTCAACCAGAGTCGATATAGGGAACCCGATAGTTACTACGATAGAGAAATTAAAACGTATGTTGAAAAAATTGAGACTAACAAGAAATATATATGTCGATCTTGTGTTTTGCCCCTCTGAAAGAATTT
>NW_016159102.1:96319-96973 GCF_001687245.7 Rhagoletis zephyria
TCGGTGCATAAGAGCTGACAAATTTATGCAATTGCAGAAATATGCCATGGATTGTGAGCGACCTTTATTAAACTGTCATGGTAAAGCTTTTGCAAAACAATTTTTGTGCATCAGCTTTGGTTTTGTTTATGAATGCAATGCATAGCATTTTTATGCTATGGATTTTCGGTATTGCAAATTTGCCAACCCATGACAAATGCAAATGCGTGTATTTTGTTTGTGTATTGCAAATAATTTGCAATACAAATTTGCAATGCAATGATGCTAGGCCATTTGCACCGGATCGCGAATAGCCCTATTGTCTTCCCAGAGAGTTTTACATTACGTAGAAATTTGTGCTCTCTTATTTTCATTTTGACGCACTTCAGTGTTGGTTCTCTAAATTCAAGTTGGTCTCCGGGTTTTGGAATTTAAATACGTTCTCAGCAAAGAAAGTTTATTAAAAAAAAATACATATATGTATACAAATATGTACATATATGTACATAGTGCTTGAAAATATCAATTTTTCCCTTACCTTAAACCTTTAAGCGAGGGCAACAATGATTTTTTGTAATTAAGGCAGAATTGAATATGCGTTATCCGGGAACACAATACCTGTAATGTTTATTCTATGTGTTGGCACTATATCCAAACACAAACGACTTAAATTTA
>NW_016159103.1:0-13420 GCF_001687245.7 Rhagoletis zephyria
ATTTCACAGCGTACTTTATCTTCACATTCGTTGTGCAAAAGTTCAAACATAAATTTCCCTCAATATTATGACTGAAATTTGCTTTTTTTATCAGGATTTCGATATCCTTTTGTTACACAATTTTCACTGTCGATTCTGCACCCAGAATTTTGCTAAAACGCGATAAGAATTCAAAAAATGCGGAATATTCACCACTTTGCATTTATGAACGACCGCACTCGGCCAAATTTCTTCGTAAACTGAACGTTACAAAAACAATATCACCTTTCGCATTCTCTGCTGTCGGCGTTTTGCCCCTGTGTGGTGAAATTACCACGCTAGCGTTACCAGATGACTAGGTTTGGTAATGTAGAAATAAGCGCTGTGGTTAAAGAAGAGAACGTAAATTAATGGTTGATTTACGATCTGTGATCAGAACGACGACATTTTCTCTCGAACTTCGAATAATAAGGTTAACACATGAACCAAAAATACAAGATCACGTGAGAAGAAGAATAGCCCGTTATAATCGCATATAGGAAAAAAGGAGTGCGATTTTGACATAAGTCGTTTGTTTACATTTGTTCGTTGTTTACATTTTGGTGGTGGCTGCTTACTGCAATTTTCTTCATTTTCGCCTGTGACAACGTGTGTACACATAAGTTAAAGAATAATTGAACACAGAGACATGATTTGTAGAAGAATTTGCATAATTAAAATGATAAATTGACGGTGTAATAATTATCAGGGATCCAATGAGAACGAAAGTATCGAGAACTTTTTAAGGAAGATCAAATAAGAACAAAAGTGTGGGGAACGTTCTGCTAGAGAACAAAACCAGAACAAAAGTTTTGAGAACTTTAATTTAAGAATGAGAGGGTCTCCTGCGTTTCGGGATGAAAAATCGTTTCAGTGAGAACTGTGATTGTTAGTTCTAAGTCAAAGCCAGACTGGATCTTTTCAACTTCCAGATCGTTTATCATTAGGGTGAACGGTCCATTTATGGAATAATTTTTCGTTTTCTGTGCAGCAAAAGTTCTTGTCTTAAGTCTTTCGTTCCGTTTAATTTGCATAGTTATCTTTCAGTTCTTTTTTGACTAAGATATATATGTAGAACAAAAACCTCGATCTATTGTGATGCTTAAGAGTTTTAACAGTTAAAAGACTTAAACAATGGCTATTAAATAAAACTGCTTTTTTACAACAATTATAATTGATTTATTCGATTTATTTCCATACATACATATAACACGTTTGCCAAATTATTTGTTTGCAGTGTTCTCTCAAGTAAATAAGTAAATGTACAATAGGTATTACCATAAGTAAATATAATTTCATATTCAGTGCTGCACATTAACTATGTGTTTATGTCTTCGAAACCAAATATATACCAAATACATATATGTATGTACATGCATATGTATTATGTACATATGTACGTCTATACATAAAACTTCTGCTATACATACGGTGACCATTCGTACCGATTTTGGCGGGTCAGTACTGATTTTGAGAAAATTATCCCGCTGAATATTTTTCAAAAGTCGGGACGTATCTTCAAAAAAAAACTTGAAAATTTCAGAATGTCAGACAGATAAAAATTTATCCAAATCAAATATGGTCGATTCCAACCATGGGCGGGGTAGATACATATATGCACATAAATATAAGTTGAGCGGCGAACAATCCACAGTAACTTTATACTTCTATTTATAATATTTTTTTTTAAATATGACTAATCTTCATGGCAATGGCAAACTTTCCGTGTATTTCTGCCATGAAAAACAGCTTCTCATAAAAGCGGCGTAAAACTGTAGGTCCCTACCCTTGGTGTGACGCGCCACAAATCGAAAGAGAAGCTTGGCCAAACACTAACATATGTATGTACATATGTATGTGTAAGCGCCAATCTATTATTGTTATTATTATTATTAATATTATTATTATTATTGTTATTATTATTATTATTATTATTATTAATCTTCATATGAAGCGAACAGGGTGTGTAGAAAATATTATTTCTTGTGCAATTTTCGAATATTTAATATTCTTGGATTTTCATGACGAATCAACTTTGAAGTCTGGTTTTAAAAAAAGCTTTCGATATACATACATACTCGTTATCCCAATATCCATATGCATGTACTATGTACATAGAAAGGCGCTATCTACTTACCTAATTTTGGTTTAAAATTGGAAAACTTAATAAAGTTTATAGTTCTTTAGTTGACTTTTTTAAACGCTATTTTTTTTAGCAAAAACTGGTGCTAATTTAATGTAATGGTATGCAAATTAATTTTAATTTTTAATTTTTAATTTTTTAGAAGTGCAAAGCTGTGAAGAAGAATGAAAGACTTTAAGGTAGCGATAGTCATATTTTGGCATTAAAATGGATTCCATTGCAAATGGTGTAATTAAAATTAAGTTATGCATCGGATACAAGTTTATAGATACTATTTATGTACTTAAGTTCTTTGTAAACATTAAAAAAATTCATTTGTTCATACAATAACTACATTGGTTTTGTGTTAAATATAAAATTTACGTATGTTGTATGTGCATTCATGTATGTATTTTTTTATGTATGTATGAGTGTATGTATTACATATAAGTTTGTATGTATACGCGTGTATGCACTTAAGGCAAATTTAATTAATTCAATTATGTTGCGGAAACCGTTACTTAGTAATTACATACATAAAAAAAAAAAAACAAATTAAAATTCCTTGAGGATTATTCTAACCTACATACATTTGCTTAATAAATTCCACAAATCTTAATTTTTAAAAATCCAAATTTTTTATATGGTACATACATATGTACATATATTTTTATTTAGCTATGTAAATAACAAAGTTTTTCGCAACAACAAACATTTGCATCCGCTTAGTTTTTATTAAAGAGCTTATTACGTATAATAAAAATTAATTAGTCTTTTAACAGGATAGACTTAATTTATTGGCCTATTTTAACGACATGAATGTATGAATGTATGTAAATACATACATATGTAAGTATGTATGTACATATGTGTATATGTATTCACAGGTTTCTTTACACTTAATATTGATCTTAAAATAATGTTTTCCACAATATATAATTCTTTGTATAATAATAATGCTTATAAACTAACATGTGTATGTATGTACGTGTACATACGTTTTTTGTCTTTATTTTTTTTTTTTGAGTGCGTGCTTGTATTTGCAAAATAATTAAGTTTTATGACTTATTTGAGCTTAAGTATATTTGTTTGACAAATTTTGGCTTAATTTTTCGTTCTTAATATCACTAGTTTTTTTGTTTTTATTATTTTTAAAACCCTTCTTGTAACAAATTACTCGTCTAACTGTAATTCATACAGCAATCACTTATTATTAGACGGAATTATAAAATAATTTTTTTTTAAGTACACATGTATGTAAGTTCAAGCAGTAAGCTAAAATGCATACAACACTGCCCGAAACTTGATTACAGTTACTTAAATTTTGTAAACACTTTTTCAAGAAACAACACAGTTTGGGCAAATTTTGCGAGAGCTGTCGAGTTTTGTAGAGAACGCGCATTATATCTAAGCTAATGCTGGAGTTTCGTCTAATTCCTGCAATTTTGCCATAACGCGGCGGCGGATTGCGATTTAGATTTAAAAAAAGCTGATTACTCCCACAGTTGTCACAGGTTGTCCATTTGGTAATTTATTTTCTGCTTGGTACATAGCCCCAATTTGGCAAATTTTATAATTGCATACTTTTGGATAGGAAAACCCTTTTAAAACATAAGTATAAAAGAATTATCTCGGTAAGAATGAGTTAGGTATCTCAAATTTTTTTATGAAATCGCATTACGAAGCGCTCTAAAATAAGAGAATATCTTCCAAACACCATTCCTTGTCCCAAAGAAAGTGAGTACATATACATAGCTATAAAAATACCTTTAAAATAATCCCATTTTCATTTCAGCAAAATGAATGCTCAAAATTTACAAATTTGGCTAAAAACATTTGAGCTTGCTGCATTTTTATCTATTTTCGTATAATAAGCTTACTCTCTTTCTCATTGATACTAGCAGCATATATGTAAAATTTGCAATACATATCTGTGTCCGTATGGAATAGTAGCTTATGTCGGGAAGCTGGCTTTAGTATAATGCGGCATTCCTTTTGTTCTTTAAACCACAAGGAATTTTTTGCAGAGACTTAATAAGAATATTGATTTTAAATTCGTTTAATTTTTTAGAGAGTAATCTACCGACTTTTTTGCAGGTAACGATATGTGCGAATACATGCATATACTCGTACATATACATACAACTCGGAATCAACTAGTACTGTTTAATTTTTCATAGGCGTGTGTATTTACAAATATTAAAAGTGTGATGAATAATAGTTTTTTTTTTTTATTAATTGGCTTTTAGTTTTAATGAAAAAAGTAACTAATTTTTGGATGCACTTCGCATGCTTGCATTTTATAATTTTAACAATATAATGGAAATCCTTTTTTTATTTTCAAAAGATATTTCTAAAATGTTGGAATACCCGAAACTCGACAATATATTTCATAAACATTTTGGCATTTGAATGTTTCTAGATTTTCGTATTTGCCATATACCGCGCTACAGGCTTCTCAGACGCACATAAAAAAATTTAAAGTGCTTATCATAACTATACGACACTCACATATTGAAATGTTTTGACTATTTATTTTTTTATTATTTCATTCTAATTATTTCTTATAAAAATACAGTTCATTCTATAGCAAAAACCACACAAGTTACAACTCTCTACAAAAATTGATGAAAATCAACTAAGTTTCATCAAACTTTCACGCTTTTTATTCGGAACTTTTAAGAAAAGTTTTGGATATGCATCTTTGTACATACTGTATAAAGGGCCATCTGCAGTTCTCAAGAAAACCACAATAAATATTTTTATTATTTCTGTTGCTTGAAAAAGTACATTGCGTTGTTGTAAATTTTCTTGAAGAAATAAAATTACAGCAACGGCAAAGTAGTAGATTTTTCCTTTGAGCTGCAGACGGGAAAAAATGAGTGACACTGTCAAAAAAAAAAAAAAAAACAAAAAAAAAAGATTGCCAAAACTTTTCAATATGTGGGTGTGGCAAAGTTTTGATAATCACCATATATGTACACCACGTGTCATAATTATAGGGCACCACATATTGACAAGTGTGGGTTCCATACAAAATGTGCAACAAGAAAAGCGCTAGCCTGGCTCAAAAACCAAATATGTAAATTCGTTAATATCGTTTAAGAATTAAAGCATGTACATATGTATGTATAACTTATACTATTTATTATACTAGGGTAAACTATAGATGTGATGTATTTAATTTGAACTTTTCAATATAGTATGTATATACATACATGTATGTAGTATATATACATTGTATAAAGATACGTATATGTGAATGTTTGGAATAGCATTTGAGTATATTACAAAAACAGTAAGGAACTTAAATACATTTGGGGTATTCACAACGGTGTCGTAAGTGTTGTATCGTTGTATGTCGTAAACTTTAAACGCCTAAGAAATATATTAAGGGAGTTCGCAAAGTACCAACAAAGTCATATTATGATTTTTTGTAGTGCTAAAAAATAGTTGTCTGACGTTTAAAGTTCTCTAAACATTTATTTAAGCTTTTAAAGCTTACGACATACAACAATACGACACTTACGACACCGTTGTGAATCGCTCAATTGTTTGTTTTCACGCACAAGAAACTTGCACAAATAAATCAATTCTCATTGAATGTACACAAATACACATATACATACATACATATCGTCACTCACCATTAATTTAAAAGGCAATAAATGCAATATTTATTATTTCTATAGGTCCTTCAATTTCCGCACAGCTACATACAAACGCGTCCATACCGAAATTTGTAAGCCATAGTATTTAAAAAAATACAACGCCATATGTATGTATCTTAAACAAATCCCAGCAGATATTTAGGTAGGCCTTCTTAAGTAAAGCCTAGCCATTCTGAAGGCCTACCCAAGAAGGGCTGAAAAAAGTGCTTGCCTGCATGGCTCTCTAGAAGGTCTTTTTCTATTTGCAATTAACGCGAATGCGTAAATTTATATCATTACATCCCAGCAAAAAATACGATTACCACAGAAACGAAAGTGGAAACGAGCTAGGCGATGTGAATCGCTTACCCTTTCGCTTCAAGAAGGCCTTATTTTAACATGGGCATGTCATTGGAGGTAAGCCCTTATCCGCAGCATTACCTTCAAACGAAGGGAGGACGCATGGATATACAGAATCCAGAGAAGCGAACAAAGAATGCCTTACAGAGAAACTAATGTAGAATGCCTAGATAAGTACATACTTATTTATATTAAATTGAAATCAGAAAATGTCTTAAAAGATTAAAATTAATTAAAATTTTTATAAATCAGCTTTTATACATACATATGTATTTATTTAGGTATTTAGATTTTCTTAAAAATCGGTATGTACATACATGCATATTTAACTAAGCTTAAAATTGTACTTCCTCACTCTTGTACTTCACTTCATTGACTGACTTCAACTTCGCTGCAAATTGAACAAAGCAAAACATGATTTTTATGCGAGACAAATTTCCACAGAAAGTAACGGTAGAAAAAGAATTTTTGGGTATTCATTCTATTTTTCAGCTGACTACGATGCAGCATTCTACTTTGCATTCTCCGAAATGAAGCAAAGAAGCGAAATAAAAAAGAAATATTATAGGACATTCTACTTTGCATTCCCCGAAATCAAACAAAGAAGCGAAATAAATAAAATATTGTTGGACATTCTACTTTGCATTACCGGCAATGCCTAAAAGAAGCGGAAAAAATCGAAGGCATTATAACGCTATGCCTTCTAGAACACGTTACCACTAAAAGCGATTACCGATTTTTTGCTGGGATATTACAAATAAATTTAAATATGTATGTACTTTAGATTGAAAAAAAAAATTGATATGAAGCAGTTTTATAAGAACTCCCCAAAAGGCGTTCTGAAATAAGTCTTACAAAACCCCTTCTGGAAGCCCTTCTATGGGCAGCGAAAGCAGAAGGTCTTCAATTTATGCCATCCATACAAAAATGAAAGGAGAAACGAATGTAGAGTGGAAAGCCTCTCGACTCTCTAGAAGGCCTTTTGGAAGGGCTTTTAGCTCTTGAAATTATCTACTGGCATAGGACATTTTGCATTGAATGATATGTACGTATGTATATATGTACAAATGTATCCAAATATTTTACAAATAACACTGTAGGGAAAATTTTATGTTTTGAAATTACATAAAAAACACCGAAACCCGTAAACTTAATATTGGGTCATAGGTTATGGATCTGTATACCGTTTTTCCAGATAAGGCAATTCTCAATATATAGTATTGTAATTTTTATAAAAAAAAAATAATACAAACAAGGAAAAAATTTAAAGAAAAAAAAAATAAAAAAAAATGCAATTTGTATTACATTTGTATTAAAGCCTGTTCTATTGCAAAAAATCAAGCTCCTAGCGTTGACAATCTATGGATAAACAAACAAAAATATTGCTTACATCTTTTTGGCGGTTGAGGGCTCGATATATCGTATGTGGCCGTCCTCGTACAAGAGGTATGAGTAACATTTTCCATTTTAAAGTAGGAATTTTATTACATTCGCAAGGCAAACATAAAATGAAAATATCTTGGAAAAACGGCCTGATCTAGAAAAAATGGTGTACGGATCCGTAATCTACGAACCAAAATTAAGTTTACGTGTCTCGACATTTTTTGTGTCATTTTAGCATTCCTACAGTGTAATTAATTTGATAAGTATACCAGTTTTTTGGTTTCATATTGCAAATACCTTGATTTCAAAGTCCTACAACATTCAACACTTGTTACCTAAATTAAAACAATTATCAATGCATAAGGCCGTACTTTTATTATTATTATTTACATTAGTTGGCTATCAGCTACACTGCTCCAAGAAAATTCAAAGCCATATAAAAAAAAAAAGAGTTTTCTTAGTATGTTCAGCAACAGTTCTGCAAATATTTACTGTGTAAGTTTTAAACGTTCTTAGCTTCTCGCGTAAAATTTAAATGTAGGACCTTTTGCATTGATGGTTGCCATAAGTATGTATGTATGTACATCTATACATATACATGTTACCGATCAAGTAAATTTATATAAAAACAATAAATCAGTCGCATAAGTCATCGAATTAAAGTTATTTTCAACTCGTATGCAAGCCTTTGGCTTCATTAGTTTTACTAATGCATTAAAAGTGAATATTTTTCTCTTAAATATTATCTCAAAAAAAAAAAAATAAGAATAACATTTAGTACATCGATGTTCTCTTTTGTTTTTTTCCATGCTTATCAACGCATCTATTTTTTACTATTGAACTCTACATGAGTCAAACGTAGCTGATCTTGTCCTTCTTCTTCTTGGCAGCATTGCTTCGATAATATTTTCCTAAAGCTCGATTGGTTGAGATTCATTTCAATGTATTTTGTTGTGACCAAAAATCGGATGTAACATAACCGTATGAAACTATAGGGTTATTCTTTTGTTGCTGTAATGATGTTTGAGCTTTTTCATTATCTTCCTGTGCTGGTGCAATCTGATAGTGTACAATAGTAAAAAGAAAAAGAAAAAACTTTATTTTTATTTTTATTTTAAATGCGAATATTATTTACAACTACCTTAGGCAATGCATCGGGTAGCACATAATCACCAGTTGCAAGCGTAAAATTCGTTAAGAGATTAGGTTTTGCTTGCATGCAATTATGTGGTAGGTAATTGTTGAACATTGCAGATTTTGCTGGTCCCAGCGCCATTGCGGCATCTGCCATAGGCGGAAAACTGACCGTTGTTGCAGTTTCTTTAGCTGAGGCTATACAATTTCCAACATTTCCATTATCACTAACCGGCGACTCTATATTCAATGGACTCTTTGGCGCAATCGAGTGCAGGGGCATATATGATGTTGAGTAACTGGAAGCGCTAATCTCATCGCTAACTGGTTTGCCTGTTAATTGGTTGACACCTTTGTAACCATCATTTCTCATTGGCGTAGGTGCGCTGTGTGCATTTTTCCGTTGCAATGGGGAATGTTGACGCGAGGAAAGAGTGCTCTCATTCAGTGAGGTATTGCTCGCTGATGAAACTAGTGCATCTATTGGCCCAAATCGATCGAAATACGTGTCGTCGACATTGTCGCGACTACTGCTGCTACTTACATTATCACAGGCGCCAACACCGTCTACGCCACTCTCACTACTACTAGGCGTTAACGCGCTATCGTAATCAAATTTATTTGTACTTTGAATTGGATTTTTGGAAGAGTCAAAATCATTAGATTTGCTGAATGAATCGTTCATCGGCGGCTGGTTGTCAGTAAGATTGCCTGGTATTTTACTCATTAGTGTGACAATTGGATCAGGAAGTAGAACAGCACATTTCGCGCGACGTCGAATGTCATTGCCTACCCAAAATACTGTAGCAATAAACATGCCCACAAAAATCAATGAAGCCACCAGTATCTCATAGGGAAACTTCGGACATTTGTATGTATTGCGAGATAATCCAGCCGCCGCCGACTCAAGCGGTATTACGCCAGGTATAGTAAGAACTTTCGGTTTGATGTCTTCATCTTTTAGTTCACATTCAAAATCCTGTTGCAACGGCGTTATAATGTTGCTCTTTTTCTCACCATTAGTTAGTGATTGATGAAATACTGCTCCGGTACTGATCGTAGGCATACTATGGCGGCGTTTTCGTTGCACTGTCTTTGGCTCTACGGTAAATGTAGTATTATCAAATTGATCTTCTGGCACCAGATTGATAGCGCGCACCTCCATTTTGTGCCATGCACCCGTGCAACCAGGATATTTAAAGCGACATCGATGTGTCTTCTTTGAGCCCCGCTGTATATAAGCTAGCTTCACTTTATCACCATCAAAGAATTTCAGCTCGTATAGCTCTACAAGCCCTGATGGCATTACGGGGTCTGTCCATTTGGCTGTATAATAACCGTCATCTCTGTCAAGGTCCACATCGAGTGGTTCCGATGGTCCTAGTCGAAGAGTAAAAAATTACAAAAAAAAAATATTAAGATTTGAAAATGTGTATGTATGTGTATATATGTATTCAAAAGTTCCGTTTCCTAACTCGCAAGAAAATGCAAGAATTTACAGGAATTTACCAGAAATTATTTCCGTGTTCGGTTCTCTGGCAAAGAAGGGGAAAAATAGGAGAGTAAAATCGGTACTCTCTTTGTCAGAAGTTGCAAGATTAAACCCGAAGAATCTCGTACTCCTCCAACTAAAACTAGTAAAACTGTCAAAAAATAAAAATTCGCTCAGAGCGAGAGAGTAACACTGAAAATTACGAGTTCGCTTTTTAGTAAAAAATGGTAACTTCTGACAACTTCCACCTAACCTCCAAATTTTTTTTTGAAACTTTTTGCTTATTTTGTATGCAAACACACTCGGCTCACACATGTAAATAATGGAAAACTCTTTCAAATTCATTATAATCAACAATAAACAAGTAATTAAATACTTTTAACATTAATTAGCAGAGTGCACTCCTCTTTTCTTTACAATTTGGTTGTCAAACACACTACAGCTGATCGTTTGACACATTTACCAGAATTTACCAGCAAAAAATCTTTGGCCTAAAATTGGTACCTTCTGTCAAAGAGAGGACCTTATTTACGCTCTTTTTTTGCCCTCTCAATTGTCAGAGGACCGACAATTGTATATTAACTGCCGAATGTGAGTCATCTTTCCACATTGGAAACGATGCTAAATCAAACAAGCAAATGCTCTAACACTAGTAAAGTTTGAAATTTCACTTACTTCCCATTAAGGTATTAATGTTCAACGATTCACTTCTGTTTGATTGCTTTGATGTCCACGCCGTTACCCACACTTTATACGGCGAATAACTGCTAAGGTCTTTCAACTTATAAGAGAACTTAGTAACATTTCGGTCACCTATTGGAATATCCGTCTGCGTTGGGTCGTTTGTAGTGTTTCCCCTAATTTTCCTTAAATACCTAATTTAATTGCAATTATAATTTACATAAATGAAAAGTTGCGAATTTTTCATTTCACACTTACCAAACGGTATATTTTGTAATTTTCCCATTAGTGACTTTCGGCGCTACCCAAGAAATATTTACCGAATTACTTGTTAAGGAAGCTTTTTCAAATCTTAAACCAGTGGGTGGATACGGAGCTGCAATAGTGAAAACATTTATGCATGAAGGTAAATATCTACATACATATGTATGTACATATAGTGATCCACAAAATAATAGTAGTGCGATATTTTGACCAGTTTTGGCTATTTGTCTTTTGTTTATTTAATGTTTTATTATTATCTTTTATAAAAGTCTAGCTGCCTATACAACAAACATCATATAAATTTAGATTCCAAACTTTGCAAATTTTCACCAAAATTTTAAACTTTTTAATCAGATTCTTTAGAATAAATTGTGGTATGCAGTTTTGTAGCCCATTTAATTCTAGTATAACAAAGTGCAAGTTTCAAGTCGCTAAAAAATCCCGTTAAATTTTGAGAATTTATGGTGTTTCAAGTTTTTTCCATACAAAGTATGTTCGACAATTTTCTTTTATTTATATGGAGGACACTGCCAGCAAAAAAAAAAATTTACAAAAATTAGTTTGAAATTTTGGAGAAAATTTGCAGATTTTTTATATTATTTTTGTACAAAGTGTGAAATCTGATTTTACATATTTACTTATATGATGTCTGTTGTATAACTAGCGAGACTTTTATAAAAAAAAATAAACATTAAATAAACAAAAGACTTATAGCCACAACTGGTCAAAATATCGCACTGCTATCTTTTGTGGACAACTGTATATGTGTGTACGCAATTTAGGAAGAAAAAATACTATGTATACATATATGTACTAATCCGAAGCTCACCTGCATCCATTGTACGGCAAAATATAAACTCACTGGGCCGACCCCTGCGTTCGTCTTTAGCATATAAGATCATTGTGATGCGATAGAAGGTATACGTGTGCAATCCTTTTAAAGTGATTTCTTGAATTCCTGGATCACCAAAATTAATAGTTATGTTCTCAGAATCGTTACACTGCTGTCCTTCACTTTCTACTGGGCAATACGTTACATTGTAACCATTAAAAGCATTAACACAAGTCTCCTCTAAACGCCACCTTAAGGCGATTTCTGTCGATGATACAGCTTTAGCTTCGAGCGTTACGGTCTCTAAACTGCCGAATACTGCATCATAGCAAGTTTTCCAATGCAAACCACTACTCGAATTTTGATAATTAGCCGCAACAGCCATTATGAATTCTTTTTCTCTTACTGATATATGGAACTTTGTCGTATTATTGCTGACCACTGCGAAATGCATCGAACCCTATATGGAAAAAATAGTGAGCAATTAACAATTTATTAGGCTTTGTATGTAGATTTTTTTTTTTTTTTTTTCCTCACACTTTGTCAGTGACACTAACTTTTGTTGACACCAAAATACAGTGTAATTACTTGGTGGGTCTTTATCGTAGTCAGCAGGATGCATCCATAGTAATTCAAGTGTATCGTTACTATACAATAACTGTTCGATTCGTTTCGGTACGTATGATGTTTGCGATACATTAACACTAATTGTACTCATAGCTATAGATGCACCAACATCATTTACAGCGCGGACTTCATAAAGTTTAGGTTGGTCTAACCAAGAAAAAGTTACTGATGTTTCTGTAGATGTTTTTGATGTTCTACAAAAACAAAAAAGAAATAAAATAAAAATAGTAAATAGTTCAGTTATGTACGTATGTAAAGTAAAACTACTATGTATACGAGTATGCTCTTGATGTAGAAAAGATTTAGTTAACAGAACCAGTGGCGGAGCTCGGGGTTGGTGGGAAGCGGTCGGGCGCAATGGTTTTAAGGGAGCGGCAAAACGTTTTTCGTTGTTTCTCAAGATAAAGAAATAATACGAGTACTCTAACATATTTTTCGAATAAAATTTTTAGAAAAAGATCAAGAACTGTTCCATTAAATACAAACGAAACAAGTAAGAAAGTCTAAGTTCGGACGGAGCCGAACATTAAATACCCGGCGCAAGTATTAAATATATATTTTTTCACCTTTCCGAAAGCTACCGCTAGATGGTAAGCCGGGGTGTATCAATTTTGAGTAAATTAGCGTCCTTCAATTTCGAAATATTGAAGTTTCAAGCATTTCTGAAATTTACCGTTATATGAAAAGCGGCCGTTATTTTAGTCCGATTTCAATAATTTTCAACGTTTTGCTTATATGTGGCAAGCACAATAACCACACCGAGTTTGGTAAAAATTGGTAGAACGGTTACCGATATACTTATATGTGATCATAAGTGGGCGGTGCCACGCCCATTTTCTAAAAATTTTACCATAAAC
>NW_016159103.1:13497-67571 GCF_001687245.7 Rhagoletis zephyria
CAGACGGACAGACGGACAGACGGACGGACAGACAGACATGGCTTAATCGATTTCTTTTTTCATCCTGATCATTTATGTATACATTTGTCTATATCTATCTCGATTCGTTTTGGCTGTTACAAACAAACGTTATGTGAACAAAATTAATATACCCTTGTGCACAAGTGCGCTCGGGTATAAAAAGGCGCCCTGGTGGGTTGACGGCGAAAAAATACGCTTAAAAATTGTTTACGAAAAAAGGCGCTTAAGGAAAAATTCGGCGAAGAACGACAGATATTAAGGAGAAGAAAAGGTTTTTGGGTAAGGCTGTGGAGGTGAGAGCTCTAGTTGGGTTGTTTCGATCCCCTAGGCCCAACTGTCGTAGGAACAAATAGAATTTTTATTCAGTGTGAGAAAATATATAAGTATACAGGGTGTTCTAGATCACCCATTCACCCCTCCTAAAATGGACGAACAGGTTGTTTATTCGAAACCGCAAAAGCATAAACTACTAAGTCGGATTACCGACTTCGAGTTTCGGCCGCAAGTGGGTTAAACTGGCCGGAAGGGCATTTCTTTAAATCAGACATAAATGCTTTTTATCACAGATTCGGGTTCCAAGGACAAAATACATACCTTTTGTTAGAAACTTTCTTATCAGAAGTGCCTCTATAAACCTCTAAATGACCTTCGAACTTCAACTCGTCCTGGACTTAAGCCTGGGACGTTAACCCAAATATGTTTACACTTGTCGGGAGAGTTCTGGCCAGAGCAAGGGCGAGTTGTTGTTCCCTCTGACCCACCTCACACTCACCAGGCCAGACAACAAGTAATTAATTTTGGATATGTACATAAATTAATTCATTCGCTCTCATTCTCTACTTACACATGTGTCCCATTCCACGTATCAATTCTGTAATAAAATCCTGGTCCATTCTGCTCATGTCGCGCCAACTCCTCCCAATATAGGCTTATTACCTTTTCAGTGGAATTGTAATGAATATAAAAGCCACCAGCAATCGTTTTTGGCGGACGATCGGGTATACACGATATGGTTTTGAAGTTAAGATAGGTTGGCTCGTTCCACTTGCTTTTTGTGGCATTCACACGCGCACGCACAGTCAATGTATAATTCCAATTTGCATATGGAAGATTTTCAAGTATCATTTCACATTCTAATGTGCGACAAGTACTCGAGTTTGTATATCCATCTCTATCAACTGGTTGAACGTGAATATCATATACTAAATCTAATTGGTAGTATGGACTCTGAAAATCCCACCAATTCAAATTGACGCTATGGGATTTTATGTTTTCGATGTTGATAAAAAGTTTTGGAGGTATCGCTGGAATACATAAGACATACATAAATACACGGTTAGGTGTAAATATTAAATGCTTTAAGAATCCTTCTATGCCACTTACCACTTTCATTATTTAAAACAACAAATTCTTGTGAAAGATTTCCTAAAATATTACTCGCAATCAAAGTGAACTTGTAGACATAACCGGAGGGGTGATAGGGGTCCAAAGTAGTATTCGCAGTTAAAATTCCATTCTTCATAGTATATTTGAGGTCACATTTCTCGGAATTTAACTGAAATTGAAGAATAATTAAAAAATTAAATTTTCCTACAATATATGTATGTATATATGTATGTTGCATCATCATACCAAATCCACTTGGTACGTTAAACTATAATCCGGGAGTAAGTGATTCGGTGGAATCGAAAATTCACAAAACATACTGAAATAGTTATGATTCTCGCATATAAAATTGATCACTGGTGTCGGAGGAGTGCCTTGAAAAAGAAAAGAATACAAAACATATACATACATAAATTTTTTATTTTAGGATTTTATCAAAATTTAACAATTCTTTATCTGGAATATTGGTTTGTTTTTGACGAGCTTTCTCTTACCGAACACCGAATACCGGCCGCTTCGAAGAGCACACTTACAGTGCTTTAAACAAATGACCACGTGTTGATTTTTTTTTAAATATTGGCAATGTTTTTCGAGCAAAATTTTTTTTGTTATTTCTCTATAAAAATAACGCCCAAGCTTTAACCAAAATCATATAAATCACTATTTCAAACTTTATACAAAATTTAGGAAAATTCAACAAATTTTCAACTTTTTACTCTGAATGTTTAGAACGTTTTTGGGTATGCCGTTGTATATTCCATACAACTTTAGTCTAATGTGAGTACAGTGAAACCTCGATAGAACGAATTTGAAAGAGTTGGATAAATACTTCGCTATACCTATATATAGTTTCGTTATATTTATAGAATAGCAAACCCGGGATACAACGAAAAATGTAAAGTTTTGGAGAAACATTCGTTATAGGTATAGGTTAGTTTTTTTTTTTTATAACGGTACTCTAATCGTCAACCGACATTCCGAAATCGAAGGTGGAAGGCCACCATCCTGAAAAAGGGTGTGTAAGATTTTCTCTAACTCAGTAGAGCAGGCATTTGAGGGCCTCAACCTAATGCAGCCATGTTAGACATAACCCTAAGCTAGTCACCTGCAACGGTGGTCCACAAAAAAGGAATCGATTCTGTCGTCTATCCCGGACCTATGTATACTAATTTTTCTTCTTTTTAGTATATGCACATATTTAGATAACACCTATTGATTGACGATTGGTATTACACTACGCCACGAGTGGTTCATTTGTTTTTAGGCTGTACAACCATCTTAGCAGTCTGTACCTAAGGTCGGCTCACTTAAGGTTGGCTTTTTAATTGTGTTGATCACAAATTTTCTCCATGTTTTTGCTTAAGAGCAAGTAGTTGAGTTATTTGTAGAGATATTCCCGATTTCATTAAGCATATGACTAAGTAGGAACAGGCTCTGTAGACTTTAAATATGATTGGGATCAAAAGGTTAATTCCTTACTGAAGTAGGCCTAGGTAGTCCCCTTTAGCGCGGGCGATATGCATTTATGGGCTAAATTAAGAGCTTATTTTTCATGAGTTGCCTTATGAAATCTTAAATTAAAAGATTTTGTGATACTTAAATACATATCACATATGGACATTTACATATTCAATGCAAACTTCTACTCACCCACGTTCAATTCCGATTCATCTATGTGCTTATTGTCCAAATATGTACAACTATATTTCGTTTTTTGTAAAGATGCGTTTTTAATCAAAAGGATACTCGTTGTCCTATTAATTGACTGAAAATATAAAAATATATAAGTAAATACATATGGTTGTAAATAAATTACATCAACGTTCAAAAAATCACTAAAGGCATAGACAGACGGCAGCGTTGATCCGGATCAACTCGCTATTTCAGTATTATCTCGGGAATTAAGTTTCGGATCAAGTCATAGAGTTAATTTTAAAACTTAATGCGGATCAGGGACATTTTCGATGACAACACTGTCCAAAACGCAGAGAACTTAGAATGCAGAAAACATACAAAAGTAGCGTCGGCATATACCTGTTGTTGTTGTAACAGCATACAAATTCCCTAAGAGTTTTTGGGGAGTGTTGCTGGAGTGACAATCCTGGCCTCGTCGGCGGCAGTGCATTCACTACATCAATTTAAACGGCTAATTTAGTGTCAAGAACGTTCCAACAAAATAAACCAAGCGGGAAGAAAAGTATTGAGAGCAGTTTGAACGGAAGCAAAATGAGCTCAAAAGTTTCGGAAACGGTTCCATAAAGAACAAAAGGCGTACAAAACTTTTGGGAACGTTCTCAAGAAGAACAGAATGATAATAAAACTTTCTGAAACGTTTCCAAAGAAAATGAAATGAGAACAAAAGTGTCGAGAACGTTTTCAAGGAGGATCAAATAAGAACAAACGTCTAGGTAACGTTCTGTTAGAAAACAAAAAACCAGAATAAAAGTTTTAAGAACTTGACGTTAAGAATGAGTGAGGCATCTGCGGGTGGGGATGAAAATTTGTTTCAGTGGGTATCGTGATTGTTAATTCTAAGCCAGAGGAAAGCTTGATTTCAACTTCCAGATTGCATATCATTAGGGTGAACTGTTCATTTACGAAACAATTTTTAATTTTCTGTAAAAGAAAAGTTCGTGTCTTAAGTCTTTCGTTTACTTAATTTGTAGAATAATCTTCCATTCTTCGGTAGAATAGTTCAGAGAAGATTTGTTCCTGTTTCGTTCACTGTCAGAGGGTTCCTGAGATTTTAATTTCCAAATTGTTCTTCGAGAGAAAGTTTTTTAAACTTTTATTCCCGTTGTGTTCTTTGCCAAAACGTTCGGAGACCTTTGGTCCCATTTTGTTCGCTTAGGGAACGTTCACCAAGATTTTTTTTCTTACATAATTACCGTTGAGCATGTACTCGAAGGTCTTGTTCTCATTTCGGTTTGGGGTTTTAAGCGATCTTGGAAACAAAACCACAAGAACGACATTTAATTTCGATCATGTGTACCTTTTGTTCTCGGTCCCTGGTCATTTTACATAAATGAATTACAAAGAGCTGAGAAAACGATGTACCTTCATTGTAGTCAAGTTCTGTGATTGGCGCATAAATACATACATACATATGTGTATGCACTATCTATGTATGTACTACAAGTATACACGTGACAACGGTGTAAGAAACAAAAAAATACAGAAATACAGAGAAAAGTATCTGCCATAGGGTTACACTTACCTAAATATAAGTATGTAACGGGTGATTTTTTTGAGGTTAGGATTTTCATGCATTAGTATTTGACAGATCACGTGGGATTTCAGACATGGTGTCAAAGAGAAAGATGCTCAGTATGCTTTGACATTTCATCATGAATAGACTTACTAACGAGCAACGCTTGCAAATCATTGAATTTTATTANCTTATATATACTTACATACGCATGTGTGCATAGTTGTGAGGAAAATGTAATTTTCCAAACGTGCGAACATAATTAAGTAGCCTAACATGCATAGCCCAACCAATTGGGGGCACTTGTGTGAATATTTCGCACAAACAATTCGCAACGAATCTTAATTAAATCAATCAAAGAGACACGTGTGTATGCAAATGCAACATCGGCGACAACAAATTCTAGCGAAAAACCAATCAGAAATATAGTAATAAACGAAGCCGTTTAAAATGTATTTCGAGAACGTGAGAATGTCCAGTGTTACGCATAAACTTTGAGTTCCTTGCGGATTTCACAAGTGCCACTAAGAAGCAAAAATAAAGCAATTACAATTGTTGTAAACTAAATTTTTTCTTGTTAGTAGCTCATAGTACATATTGACTAACGTACAACATGCATGTGTGCGCATTAGGGTGGTTCAAAAACAGTAAAGTCGGAATTGTAATGCTCTCACTCCCTAGGAGTGTTCTATATCGAAAAAAAGTATACCTCTACTTTTTTTATTTTGAAATCAAAAAATATTCAGAGGTCGCTCAAAGCGCTCAATGTTTTCCATGTATTTTTATATGGGAAAAATAAATTGTTTCGTAGAAATGTTATAGAATTCTTGAAAGTCAATATTTTTCGATCGGAAAACTTTGGTTCTCTTCAGGACACTTTCAATAATAATACCCAACTTTATTTAACCATTTTTAATACTAACGATCTTTTATTGGTCGCCCCATTGCACTTTTTGGGGTTTTTGTGGGTTTTTGGCGGCCCTATAAATTATAGGTGCAATGAAAAAATGGTTAAATAAATAATTGGGTATTGTTATTGGGAATCTCCTCCAAAAATATTGATTTTTGACTATTCTATACCATTTCTACGAAAAGTTATTTCTTCCCCATATAAAATACATAGAAAACTTTGGGCGCTTTGAGCGACCTTTAAATATTGTTTGATTTCAAAATAAAAAAATATGGGTATACTTTTTCGGTATAGAACAATCCTAGAGAGTGAGAGCATAAACATTCCGACTTTACCTTTTCACATGCATTTTTGGACCACCCTAGTGCGGATACACACCCCGCTTCACTTGAATAGATACCTACTTTTTTCTTTAAAAATAGAGCTTTTATTTTAAAATAGTAGTGAAAATAAAGTAATTACTCTATAGGGATTGATTTTTACGAAAGATATGTTTTAACAAGTAAGAGCAGCGCTGTCTTCGGCTATGCCGAAGGCTTCATACCTTTCATGAACATCTGCAAATTTTACTTTGACAGATTACTGCTTTGAATACATCTGCATACATCGATAGAGGAGTTACATACTTATATAAAAAATCGCATCTAAACAATCAGAGGTATGGAAGATATACTTTATATGGCACCAATCTAAGTGATTTTCACTGCTATGTGATCGGTATGTAAACCGGTAACACAATTTATTGGGTTTAGTTTCCTACATAAAGGAGATATATGGCAAAAACTGGTATCTGAACAATCAGTGCTATAGGAGATAAAGCTTATACAGCATAGATTTTGATGATTTTCTCAGTAGACTTTGTATTATTATTTATAAAATATCTTACGAAATTTATCGGTTTTAGCTGTTCAAATAAAGGAGTTTTACCGTAAAATCCCATATCTGAACAATCAGTTGTATGGGAGCTATAGGTTATAGTTACCCGATCTTTTTAATTTTCACTGTAAGTTTTCTGTTGATAATTATTGAAAACAGTGCGGAATTTCATGTTCCTAGCTGCATAATTGGAGGAGTTATGATAAAAGACCTCATATCTGAACAATCAGTTGTATGGGGTCTGCAGGTTATAGTGACCCGATCTTTTTTATTTTCACTGTAAGTCTTCTGTTGATAATGAGTGAAAACAGCGCGAAATTTCATGGTCCTAGCTACATAAATGGATGAATTATAACGAAAAATCTCATATCTGAACAATCAGTTGTATGGGAGCTATAGGTTATAGTTACCCGATCTTTTTAATTTTCACTGTAAGTTTTCTGTTGATAATTATTGAAAACAGTGCGGAATTTCATGTTCCTAGCTATATAAATGGAGGAGTTATAACGCAAAATTTTATATCTGAACAATCAGTTGTATGGGAGCTATAGGTTATAGTGACCCGATCTTTGTAATTTTCACTGTAAGTATTCTGTTGATAATGGGTGCAAGTACTGCAAAATTTCATGTTCGTAGCTGCATAAATGGAGAAGTTATAACGAAAAATCTCATATCTGAACAATCAGTTGTATGGGAGCTATATGTTATAGTGGTCCGATTCTTCCGGTTCCGACAAATGATTAATACATTATAAAAATACACCCACATACCAAATTTGATACGGATATCTCGAAAACTGAGAGACTAGATTGCATACAAACAGACAGACAGACGGACAGACGGACATGGTTAAATCAACTCAGCTCGACGTTCTGATCATATAAGTATACATTTTAATGGGTCTATCTCTTTTTGTTCTGGTACTTACAAACATCGGACCAAAGTTATAATACCATTTCATGCTCATGAAAGGTATAAAAATAACTTAACAACGTAACGTGGCCAATTTTCCAAAAAAGCTGGTCAAAAGTCGAAAAGTGGTACATGCAATGTTAACCAAACCATGTTTTTTGGTTTCTTTTAAAAGTTCTAAATTTCACCACATAATTTCGAAACTCAATTAGCTATTATAATATACATATAATAGTATTTATTGTTAAATTTATTTCACGAAATTCCAAAAAAAATTTATTACGGATGCAATTTACTTATAGATACTGGCAATATTTTCATGACACTCAGTGCCCTCGAATGCTTGACGGTATGTTTGTTGTACTTTTTTATTTTGTACTTGACATAGCACCGCTTATGGTCAGTGTATTGTTGACTTGATTCACAAACAATACTCAGAATATCGCATTTATTTATCTACGAATACATGTAATGTCTACTTGAGTAGAAGGTGGATAGTGCACAAAAGTCTAGACAGACGACAGCGTTGATGCACATAAGCATATAAGCAGCCCTAATGTGCATTTACTCATGAATTATCTACATACAATTTGCGTGCAATTTACCAATTTAAAGTTGACAACACTGCACACATTTGGGAATGTTTTTTAAAAGGACTTTGAAATTTTAGGGCCAAGCTAACGCTGGGCCCAATCATTCAAGAGTGTAGAAGGACAGAGACGTCCCTAGTTGCCAGGTCATCAGCCATGAAGTTTCCACGATGTCACTGTGTGACCCGGCACCTAAACTAGCCTTATTAAGAAGTAATCCGACGCGATTGAGCAGTGAGTTTACCGTTTGCTTGATGACACCCGAAAGACACATCAGAAGTCCAAAAGCCTGAACATAGTTTTGGTGGAGAGTTTCTGGCAAAATACACCTCCACCAATCCTGTCTCCAAGTTTTGATCCGTCCGTGAAGTTTACCAACCAACTACCACCAGACAAGGCTTGGTTTCATAGATCTAATGAATTACTTTGGGCGAGAGACCTCACTTGTTACCAATACCTCTCCTACAGCAGTACAAGGCAATCGACGCCTTTCTTATCCTTTCCTCAATGCAAAATTTACGCGAAAATTCTGAAAAAATAACTTATGGATTTTGGGATATTATTAGGAATTAAATGGGGGAAAAATTACAAGGAAATTTAGAGAGATATGAAAATAAATGGAATTATGTACCGCCACAAGCGTTACAGCAAGTATTTTTGTTTTCGCAATTTTTTTTTTTTTAATTCGGTGGCACTGCTTTTATACAAGTCTAGCTATGTTAAGGGTAGTGAGTACAGTGTTTGGACATATTTTCATAGTTGTTAACTTAGTCCTATTACTAACTTAAAAATAACATTTTGATTTTTTCATTTCCGTGAATGTCTGCCATGGAAATGCATTGTAAAAAGCTAACTCGCTTTTGTAAGTTCCATAATGCGCATCAAGGCTGTCGTCTGTCAATGGTATAAGCTAGTCGCAACTTGTATGCAACAAATATAACAGAGGACGTTCAATGCCCGTTGCTTAACTGGCCAGTGTAAAATTTCTTATCCACTTGCATAGCCAATATCGTGTGCTTCGTAGGCATAGGCGCGTCTCTGCTGCCCCAGCAATAACGCACTCACACTTTATGGAGATTTTCATTGCTTATCTTTGGTGTTTTTGTTTTCAATGTTGACATTGTGCCAACAGCAATCGTTGATAAATCAGTTATAATGTACATACATATGTATATATGTATGTTGCAATTGTCTGCGTTAACTTGTCTTGGCATTGCAGTTTAGCTGTACAATCAGTCAAGTGGCCATTACATTCGTGAGAATTGGGAGTGTTAAACTTACATAGATATCTACTCACCACAATATCAGTTCTGATGTTCTCCTTGCCGAGGTCTTTTTGAAAATAGACTGGTTGGTCTTCATCATGTTTACATGTAAGCGCGGCATCATCGCCCTTTCCCATTTCGATAACAACCGTCTGTATTACACTATCTAAATAAAATAAAATAAATATCTATTATTAAGAATTACATCAAGATTTAGATACATACTTATTATTAAGAAATCTAAACCATCTTTTAAAAGGGAATATAAAAATCTGTATAACAAACTATTCAAATACTGCCATCCTACTATTTTGGACTTCAACAATTAAAAAAGTACATAGAAATATATCTGTTACAGAAACAACAACAATGAACTCACGATGAGTAGAAATAATAGCTTGGTCATATGTGTAAGCGGGGGACTTCTATTCGATACGCCCCCAAGTATAGGAAATGTCTCGTTTAAAGAAATATTACTTACAGAAAAAAATTACCAAGTCATAAATATCATTCCATTGTGGACTTTTAGTGTGAAGACGCACTTAGACTAGTAAATTAACTGTCCTTTGTGTTGCCTAAAAGAGAAAGAGATGATACAAAGCAAAATAAAAGAAAAAGAAAAAGGGGTGGGTTAACGGTAACAGCTAAGGTTTTTTTTTAGAAAAACGCTGCGTTTTTACATCAAAACTCCGAAAGCGCTCATTTCGGTTTCTGAAGCTCGTCGGGGGCGAAAAATAAGTGAGAAGAAAGGTATTCAAACCTTAAGTCTGAAAGCTGGACAGCTAATTAAAAGGTTTTGAGATTTTTCCATGATACATACATCTGATGCAATAGTGCCTTGAAGTGATGTTTGGGTTTTCCGCATTAATTCCCATCGTACACTGACCGGTGTAGCCAGCGGGGTCCCTACCATTTCCTTGCCCGGTGACAATTCGTCAGGCATTTCTTGGCCATTTTCGAACCTCCTTATAAGGTATTAAATATTAAAATGTATCAGGTGGCAGTGGTATAACAAAAGAATACGACCGTTTATCTCGCTGTGCCAAAATCGAATGAATCCCTTTTTATTTCCAAAATGGCTTATCCCGTTTGACATTTACCAAATCTTATTCGCTAATCTTACAAACGAGTCTCAAGGTCTAGTTACTTAAACAATTGTTAAGGCGTAATTACTTAAACTACTTCTTAAGGTCTAGTTGCATAAATACTACTTCTACTCCTACATGCATATACGTATACCAACTAAAGTGCCCTACGGCTCCTACAATATATATATTTAGTCAAATCCAAATAGTTCTACTCTAATAGTAGTCGTCCCTCGGCGGACAATTTCAAACGTCTAGCCTAATTATGTCATAAAGACAGCGTAATTGTAGGTCTCTGTGAAATGAAAAGAGACGAGGTCGCTGATGAGTTGGCGCGAGAGTCTTTAACTGTCTTCTTAGGACCGGAACCATTCCGTGCTCTTAGTTGGTCCTCTTCGAGAACCATAATCACTGAGAGTGGTTACACTCTGAACGCAGTAAGTACTGGGAGTCAGCCAAGGTATTAGGATAGCCTTTCAATATATTGGATGTTGCTTAACTATATAGAATTGACATCAGGCTACCGGATATCTAACGGGCCACAACCAACGATTTCATATGCATCGCATAGGTGTTATCGGAGAGTCGGTATGCCGGCTCTGCATTGGGGACGAGGAATATTCGGAACACCTTCTTTGTGACTGTCACAGAGATTTATTTATTCAAACCACCAATGCTACAACATCCTTTAGAGAAAGGAACTCGACTGTCAAGGCCCCTTAGGATTTATTACGGAAGCCGAAGGTGTATTGTGCCTACTAGGTTAAGGACAATATTTAGAGAAACAACTTTTTGGGCACCAATTCTCAGGTGAAGTAGTAAGCTAAACTTGGGATCTGTCCGTCCTTTTTAGAAATAAAAGGCGCAAGTTCATATAAAAAGAGAAAACGAAAAACGTGTTAAGAGCGAAAAAATTAAGTAAAAAGAAATTGACTCTTACAACAATATAATAGCGATTATTAAAATAACATTTAACTAAACTGAAATAAAGCTTCATTTATTACCAACAATACTAGTGCATGAATTTGAGAAAGAATGCGTAATTGTCGAGTTTACTATAATTAAGTATTTCAGGCATTGACTATAGCCTTTGATGATTTATTGCTTAAACTAAGCAAAGAGTATTTAAATGAAAATTCCGAAATAAAATAGCGGTTCATCTAACTTTCGTTTAAACTTCAATGAACTTGTTTTTTTTAGGGCGGTTCAGTGAAAACTAATAAGTGCAAATATTTTTTGCTTTTATGATTAGCCTCATTATCAAGGCTTTTTTTTCGTTTAAATTGTAAAGCTGGTGGGGGGGTTCGTTAGAATGAGTGAAGTTCGTTTTACGAAGCAAATGGGAAATATGCATACATATATATGTATATAAAACTGCCAAATCATTAAATAGTATTATAAGCTCTTCTTTCATAATAGTTAGGCGTAAAATTAAAATTTCATTGGAACATGGATTATGTGAATGAGATGCGCCATAATTTGACCCAATTAATAATTACGATGAATACAAATTTTAAACAAGTAATCAATAGCTAAATAGTTAATAAAAATAGTATATACATGTCGGAAATTCATGTAGATTTATATATATTTAGTTGACATTACTTTGTTTTATAATAAATACAAATAATAAATTAATAGTAAAAATCGTAAATTGATTTACATAAGTATATAAGCGTGTAGATAAGATAGGAAATAGTATAAAGCATGTGATGACCCTATACCCCGAATTGTCAAGGCATCACTTTGTTTACAAGTTCTATTACGTACATAAAGTAAAATCAATGAGCACTTACAGTGGCGGATCCGGGGGTACAAAAAAATCGCTCTACTTGTGTAAAATTTTCCATCCGCCCAAAGTTAGAGACGTATGTATGTATAGTTTTAAATACATAACAAACCCGTTCCACACCAATATTGGCATGAGGCGTGGAGAATCGCGTAGACTTGGACCCAGGTGGGCAAAGTGCCATAAAATTGTATGGGGGAAGTTACATAGTGGAGAAAGTAAATCTCCCAAAAAGATTTTTAGATTTTTAAGTTTCAGAGCAAGAAATTATGTATATGTATTTGCAGGTATGACAAGGCTTTTATGAAAAAAATGTATGGCCAGGTGGCGCAGAGTGTGAAAAATTAAATTTTTTTCTAGTAAAATCTAATATCTCGAGAACGAGAACACCCTTAAAATTACCTTCAAAATTAGGTAAATTTTTTTTTCTTTGTTCACCTGAAAACAGTATGGAATGCGTCAAGAAACCGAAAAACGCACTATAGTTGTATAATTTAAGGTTCAGTAGGCACATCCTATTTTTAGGTAAAAAAAAGTAATTATAAATTTTACTTTTGAAGGCAATTTTAGAACTAAGTTGACCTTAAAATCGTCCTTCTGATTTTTTTTCGTTCTCGATATATTACATGAATTTCGTAATTTTTCGCACTATGTGACGCTTAAATCGAGTAGCTGAATCTATACCATCCACAAGCAGTTATATTTTCTGATCTGATTTTTGAATTGTGTCCCTTTTGAAGATGGTGTGTGATATGTATTAAATTAAAAATGAATAACAGCCAAACACTTACCAATTGTCAAAATCGTTTCACTTAAAAGAGTTCCATTTTGAAAGCACAGGTAGGTTGACGGTTGATGAACTCCATTCAAAACTAACACAGCATAATTACTTAGAAGCTGAAACAAATTTAAAATTTAGGAAAGTGCACTAATGAAGCACATATGTACATTAGGGTGGTACGTAAATGTAGGAAGTAATCTTCAACCCCTACTTCGATGCAACTATGGTTGAAGATATCACATATATAAATTTTTGTCCCGATTGAAGTCGGTTAAGGCGTGTTGCATAGTGGTCAAAGTCCAGATTACCCTATGAAGACATCTTAACCGACTCCAATGGGGACCAAAATTTATATGTGATTTGCCCGACTTTAGTAGTATCGATTTTGGGTATTAAATGAAAAAAAAAAAAAATATTTTTAAATTTTTTGAGTCCATAGAGGCATCTGAATGTTGACTCCTTTGCGACACGCCTTAACCGACTCCAATCGGGACCAAAATTTATAAGTGATATCTGTGACCGTGATCGATAATGATTGAGGGGTGAGACTGAAAAAAATCGTTGATTTGATTTTTTAAGGACCACCCTAATGAATATACATACGTACATATGAATGCATATATCTACTATGTACTTCTGTATAACCAACTAACCTCATTTTCGATGTCGAACGGAAACACAAACTTTTCCATAGACGCATCATAAAAATAAGTTTGTGAGCGGTTAGAAGTCTTACACAATATAGTGGCATTACCATATTTGCCCACTCTTATACTACGTCTTATGACATCTGAAAGCAAGACAGAAATATGTTAATACATATGAATAAAAATTAGATGATTTTTAAGAAAAACATAAATAAATAAATATAAATCATGTTACATCGGTTGTTGGACATAAACTCGATCATAAATACGGAACATTTTTCCCTAGCTTCAATAACGTTGATTACTAGAAACGCCTGTTTTTCAATATAAAGTAAATATTCATTAAAAAGTACTTAAAATATTTATGGAATTTCCAGTTTAAATCGAAAGAAAGTTTATTAATGAATATCTAGTATATAAATATATTTTAATCTGGAAAATTGGTGTCTGAGAGACTACACGTCAGTATAATAGGGAAACTTCGGTCACGTCAGTAGCAGAGGGTTAGCTTAGTTGCAGCTTTTTTCACGAACATTCCATTATGAACTGCCACTAACTTTTGAGTTGACTTTATTTTGACTATGAATATGCCCCAAATTCTTTAATAAGTTAAATGAATTATTAATAAATATAAGGCTTTATTTGCGAACTAAATTTAGAGGGATTTCCACGTATTTGAAAACTTAAATAATCAGTTCATTGAAATTTGTACCCTAATGTAAAATTAAAGAGATTTAAGAAGATTTAAGTTTAAATATACTTATGAAAAGGCTTGCCGCCTGTTTGAAAATCGAATTTATTTAACTTATACGCAAGATATGTGTGTATATATGTATGTATGTATATTAGACCGCGTAAAAAAAAATTCAGATTCCTGCAATGCGACCGGTATTCGACACAGATTTTAGTATTTGGTATTAAAAATTATCCTCCATGAATCTCCCCTCTCTACGATAATTCTATGAGATCGCGCATTAAGTGTTTCTTTTTCCCATAGAAATAATGCCCCACATCATTTGGCACATTTACCATTTTGGGTTTACTTTACACCAAATTATTTAGCATGGGGCAATATGGCGGTGAACGTAGCACTTGTTCTAGCCCATTGGAAACAACAGTTGGTTACCAAAACTAAGTCGTCCAGGTGGTTTCCCTGCTTCTGCCAGCGATGCAAAACTGAGGCTATCCATGCTCGACATGTTTTGTTTTTGAAGGAACCCCTCGGTGGATCGATTGTCTGACCTTAAACGCATTACATAGTTATTGACCGTGTCGAAGGAATGATTTAAACAGATTCAATCAGTTCAGTGTGAACAGTGTGACCAGAAAATCTTACCAACCATTCAAAGGAGGATTCTTTGACGAAAATATGGGCTTCGTCATTCGTGATAAAGTTTCTTCGGAATTCGACCGAGACCGTTTTCATCCGAATATCGGCCAGCTATATTTGATTGACTTCTTGTTGTAATAATACGACGTAACTTGCAAACTGCAACTATGGAGATCTGAAAACGTGAAAAGCCCCGTATTAAAACTCGTTTTACAGCGACCTCATTGAATAATTATTACCGAGATAAGCGTCTTTAAATTAATTATTTTATGGTACGAAATATTCTTTTTCATTTAGCCCTCATTATTCTTATTTACAATTGACACTTTCGCATTTACAATTAACTATTCTCACTTTCAAAAAACACTTTCTCATTTACAACTGACGCTTTCGCATTTTCATTTGACGATTTCTCATTTACAACAGGAAATGGTGTAGTTATTTATCTAAGTATTTAAAACAATTTACATATTTCACTATTTTACAAGTTCAGTTGCAGTTGAATAAATTCTAGTCCCTTTTTTCACTTTTTCAATAAAAAAGTACTCATAAATAAGAGTATACGAAATACATATTTTTTAGGGTAAATGGAATTCTATTTCTACGAAAAAACCGCATACAAAATCTGTAATTTGCTATTCCGTAAAATTTTGTTGGACAGTTATTAGAACTGGTGCCTTTCATGAAACCTGATAAAGACATTACAAGCAAATTTGTGTATATATGAACAATCTCAGAAGCGCACGCTCATGCAATGCGAATTTCATATGTACATATGTATGTATATTTGCTTCTGAAGAAATTTTTATTTTTTTTTGGGGAACAATTATTATTTCATGTAAAGCCGAATTTATGTGTTTGCGTTAATCATTTAAACCTTACTACATAGAAAAGAGATGCAAAAGTATGTAAGTATGTATGTATGTAAAAAGTTGCTAAGTCCATTTTTATAGAAGAGGAAAATCTTATAGTAATTTTCTTCAAGTATTTGGCAAAACTTGGAATACAAAATTTTGCGTGCTTAAAGTAAACCAAAACTCCAAAAATTGCAGAAGGATTCGAGCTCAACTAAAAGTTTTCCAGTTCTTTTGGACTTTTTGCCTTTCATTGAATAAAAATAATGAAACAATACCTTAATCCTTTTGGAAAGAAATCGGAGTAGAATTTGAGCCAAGTCGATTAGAGGTGTATATTTATTTTTTTTTTCAAAAACCGATCGGATAAAAATAACACTTAAAAAGTCTAAGTTGGGGCGAAGTCGAACATTAAATACCCGTCGCACGTATTAAATATAGTTTTTTGACCTTTCCGAAAATTACCGTTACATGGTAAGCAGGGGTGGTTACCCTATTTCAAACATCCACGATAGTATGTTCAGTTAGATTTAATGATATAAAGTTATATACACTCAGAAAAAAGCATTTTCTTAAAACCAGAAACCAGTTGCCTCATTTAAGAGTTACTGTTTTTTCTTCAATATTGCGAAAAATTTACTCAATTTGAGAAGTTTTTTCTTCATTCAGGTTCATGCCAAAAATAGCGCGTTATTAATTTGAGGAAGTAAATTTACACAATATAAGTAATAATTTTATCAGTGTTGTTAAGACGAAGTTAATTGCTTTCCTGGCTCATGTCGGCTGTGGCGTTGCGTGAAGACTACTTCTTCTGGTTCTGAGATCACAGGTTCGAGTCCGGTTGGAGGTTCAATTTAAATGTAAATTACAAATTGTAAAATTAATTTCATATATGGTGATCTCCGAAATAGCTATCACTTCTACCATTTTTATAAAAGATGGTTGCTTTTCCACAATAGTTTTTCATTAAAAACGGCCTCAAGCTCAATAAAATTGTTGAATATAATTGTTATAAGGCCATAAATAACAAACAAAAATTTATAATATTATTATTTTCCGCCTGAAGATCATTGCAAATATCAATTTTGAGTGAATAAGCTTCAGTAGTTGCTAAACTATCGCATTTTTCGTATTTCTGAAAACTACCGTTATATTGGAGTTAGACGTGGTTATTTTCCGATTTTGCCCATTTTCAATACCATCCGTCCTTGGCTCAAAATTAGTACACACTAGGGGTATTCTCTGAGTCTTGCAAAGCCCTTGCACGGTGCACAGATTGCACGGTAAAAACCGGTTTTCGTATGGGACAGCTTTGCAAACCGTGCAATCCGTGCACCTTGCAAGGGCTTTGCAAGACTCAGAGAATACCCCTATTCTAAGTTTCGTTAAGATATCTAAATTTTTAATCGAGTTATCGTGTGCACGGACAGACAGACAGCCACGCTTATGTATGTATGTATGTATGCAGGTATGTAATAAGTACCTTTTGAGTGCGGCAGGTGTCTCAGCTAAACGAAAGAATGAAATATGAAACCAACAAACTCGAATTATAGGCGTTCCGAAAAAATTGAATGCATACAAATGTGTTAATGTGTTCACATTGGCACACTCCAACTAATACGTACATATCTATATATTTACATGTACACATAGTAAGTATATATGTATATACAAAAGCTATACGGCTTCTTTTGAAACAGTAATTTAACATTCGCTGTTTTGGCGAAAGCAAAGTCATGTTTTTATTTATTCTCAGATTTTTACACATATACTTGTCAGTGTTGCCATTTTGGTGCTTTTGGAGCTAGATTTAGCTCTTTATTTTTCTATCTAGCTCCGAAAATCCGGATGTAGCTCCAAGCTCTTTTTTTAGCTCTTTTCAAAATTATCTAGCACCTTTTTAGCGTCAGAAAGTTTTAGTTGTATTTGGTAACATATTAAAATTAAAAATCTATAATTTCATTGTACAAGTGTTGCCTAAAATGCTTTCGGCTTTGGTGATCTCAGGCTATTTTCGATAGCTTCATGTTATTCTATTTCGATTAAAACTTAGAAAAGTTCCATTCCTATGCACAAATGACGCGTAAGCAAATGAAGAACATGGGCAAGTAAGTCGATCAGTTTCTACAACGTGCGCGGGAGCACACAAACTATACCGGGCAGTAATTCGAGCTCCAATAAGCTCAGACGGTGTATTCTCTCTCAGCCGGCCATGGCAGAAAAGGAAAGTCAAAACTTAAGCGTTGATAAAATTACAAATTTCGAAATGCAGTGGAAAACATACATTTGCATTCATGGATAACTACAAACTCCACCATCTTGGTTCCATAATTAAAGATTTCAAAAATTAATTACAAGAAAATCCTTGTTCTGGACGCGCGGTTTTTGTTTTTACCTTACTAATTTAACCTTAAGGAGAGAAAAAAATAAAACTTTCCAAAAATATTTTGCGAAAAAATTATTAGTAACTCGAGTTTTTATGGTAAATTCAAATATTTGAAATTGCAGATTTTAACAGACTGTAAAGTATTTTTAGTTCATCGTCTAGTTTATATACGTATATGCGTACATACATGTAAGTGCCGTAGCATTAAGTTCGAAATATATGCGCCTTATTTTCGTTGTAAAAGTTTTTTCAGCACTTACATTAATAAAATTCGTTATTTTTATTTTATTGAGGAAAGTGTAAAAGCAACTTTACGTCAATAAATGCTCAACTCTAAAAAAATTAGCTTTTCATAGATACTATTAGTATTATTTAGGTCTTTTTAGCATTTTTTTCTACCAATTTAGCTCCAAACGCAATTTTTTCTGGCAACACTGATACTCGTAACTGCATAGTGACATACATACATAAGAACTTACTACATACAAATTTGTGCTCGAGCGTAGTTTCATTATCAACTGCATTTCGTCATAAATTGCAAATTAATAAAGAAAATAAATTAAGAAGACGCTGGCGTGCCGTGTATACAAAAATACTTTATTGCCCTCTCAGAAGCTATCAAGAACACTCGGCACACACAATAAAAAGGGAGCAAAAAAACCCCACTGATTAAACATTAAACTTAGGACGCTGATAAATGTACATACATACATAAGTAGATACGTATGTACTTACAAATTTGATATAAGTTAAGCAGGGTTGGCCTTAACCATCCAAGCGTCGCGGACGAGTCATAAATTTAGCGCCCGAAAGGCCACGTAATTCTCGAAATTCCCGCAGGTTATGGGTGGCCGTACCTTTCCTTGCAAATTCATCACTTTGCAATTACCCTCTATATCTCGGTGTACTGGCACCAATACGATTAGAATTCTAGTTCAAAGATCTACGGCATTCAGTTAAGGACTTTGCATTGTTGCATTGTGTTGCATGTATGTGATTCTTAAACTTTCAGGGCTACCTGACTGTCAGAAAAGATCATACTTACTCATTAATGAACAAAAGGGAAAATTTGTGAGCAACTTAGGAGAGCTTCAGAAAATCTTTAAAACCTCCGAGAGTTGATCTGTTGGTATGCTCGTATATATACTGGGCATGCCGCCAAACTTGACATATGTTGATTTTCAAGTTTATTTGCTTAAATGCGGCCATTCGCCTGGCCTCATAAAAAAATCCAACGGGAACCAAGTCGGACGATCACGGTGCCGAAAGACATCGACTCTGCGAGAAATTTTTCGCCTGATAATCCTCTCTTGCAATAGAGCGTATCAAGGATACTTTTAATGATCAGAATCCTAAAGTTTTTTTTGGCTACAATTTCTTCGGCCACACTTAAGCTTATAATTCACTCAAGCTCTTTTGGGGGGAGATTCAGTAACCTGTTAACGACAATTTTCGAATCGGTATCGCTTTTGTTGACGTATGGTACGAATATTTTTACGTTAACAAATGCGATAGCGATCCGAAACTTGTCGTCGCTAACTGGTTACAGAATCTCCTCCCTGGCGTTGTGACTTTCGACGCTCACGCCGACATAAAAATTATAGTTGCATAGCGCATTAATTGAATCAAAAAACCTGGGTGTGGAATTTCAACTTATTGGTATCTGATCTTACGATATCTAATAGCGAACGAGTGTGGATGTATATACATACATACATTATTATTATTTTTATACATATTATTTATATACATACATACATACGTATAGTTTGGCACATAAAATATGCTTGGTAATTACTTGTTGAATTTGATAATTTTTTCTGGTGATTTTGGTAGAAAATAAAAAATCCTTGTGGCAACACTGGTACCAACTAATGCTCGCCCGCCCCATTTTCTTCAATTTATGAAGATGATGAGGATGCTTGTTAAGAGATTGATGTAATTATTAACTTGGAGTAAATTGCGTCCTTAGTTTTTGTAATATCGGAGTTTTCGTATTTCTGAAATTTACCGCTATACATATGGGAAGCTGCGATTTAAAAACCTTTCAACATACTGCTTTTTTGTACCGATAGCAATATCTGTACACAATTTACCAGAAGTTGATAAATCGCTTACCGAGATAAACATATATGTGTATAGTGTATAGTCATACATATGCAGATGGAGCCACTGCCGTTTTCCAAAACTTTGCAATAATCTCGACAAAAGAGTTGGTGGTGGGGTTTATTCGGAACATGCCTAACTGTATCGTTTAGCTTCCACCTTCCTGATTACTGCAGTGTTATCGCAACGTGCACACGGACAGACAGACATGGCCTAATCGTCCTCTATATTCATTCTAAGCATTTTGGTGTACATTATATATGTATATGTCTAGATCTATCTCGATTGCTTTAAGCTGTTACAAACAACCGTAAAGCGAACAAATTTATAGTTGTGTTTAGTGAGCTGCTCTAGGTTACGCCAGGTTAAATAAGATATCTCACAAAATTGTGTTTCATTAGGATTTTTCTTGCTCTAACTTACTCAAATTTTTGTTTCATGAGCCTACGCTAAAAGGAACTAGAGCAACTTAGAGCACGATTTTCTGCACCAGCTTCTTTGATGGAGTAACTTAGAGCAAGCAACTGTTTTGAGAACTTCTGCTTAAAAAGTGTTTCATGATATTTCTGATCTGAGTTGCTCTAACTTGCTCTATTGTTTTGTTTTTTGACAGCTGCTCGATTCTCTTCTAACTTCACCTGTTCTGCACTTTTTCGGTCTCATGAAACACAACTAATGAATCATCTGCGAATTTATTTCACTTTTCTATGTGAACTTGTTGTCCTGAAATAAATAAAAGAACCACGAATACTAACAAAGCAAAAATTTACACAAAACTTATTGCTTTATTAGAAAAAAACGAAATTCCTCTGTCACGGGTGGGAGAACGTTTGTCACGGGTGGGACACGTACGAATTTTTATATGAAAAGGAGCTTTTAGCGTGGCCTATATTAAAGAGTATTTATTAAAAAATATAAGAAGCCAGGTAGAGGTTCCATTCACTCACGTTTTATCTTAGGATAGTGTTTTTTATATAGACGACACCGCCTAGTATCGTCAGCAAAAAAAAAATATATTAAAAGTCAACGCGCTTTTACGTAGTTAATTTAATGGGCTATATAACTGCATACCTAGAATTTTTCTAGAAATTCTGAATAAAAAGTTTAAAAGTTGTGGGTGTAATAGCTAAAGTTTGTTTAGTTTTTATAATTTTGTATGAAGTTTGAAACATGGATTTTTGTGTAGCTGGTTATGTTATGTGCTACACTTTTATAAAAAAAAAACTATAAGCAGTAAATAAACAAAAGAAATAGTGTTATTTTCGCACTAATAACTCAAACCATATAACAACATTAAAACTTGTTTAAGCACCCTTCCCAGAATGAAAAAGAAGGCGACTCCGTCCGTGCATTTTTCCCTCATCTAAAGTCATTACTCTTTTCTACACATTTCTCTCGTTTCTTAGATAAGTTGTGTAAATCAAGTGTGTAGCGAAAAACAAAACAAAATATTGTAAGCAGAAAGCTGGTCGGAACACGCGCGCCTCATTGTCAACAAGCCAACTGGCTTAACTGGATAATGTTGCTTACCTTTGGTAACTGAACACCAACTGAACACTCGTACCTACCGTTTTTTGGTTTCAACGTCGTTGTTTCAGACATCGCCGTCATATATGCCGCTGTTGTCGCCGTGGCAATGCCCATTGTTGTCGCCTCCACAGACGCCGCCGCAACGGTCGAGTACAGGAGTATGACGCAGAAACCCAACATTAGCACTCGCCAACTGAAAGTAAATGATGGGAAAAGGAAATTAGTTGCATGCAATTGGAGGCGTAAATATGTGCATATACATATATATATGTTTGTACATGTGTGCATATGTATTTGTGCAACGTTATGATTTTACATGCTTTTCAGTATGTACATAGTAACTTCCACTAATTGGTTAAATGCATATAAATTGTGGGTAGGTCATAATGATAGATGTGAAGGTTGCAAGAAGTGTAGAGATATTATTTATTTGCCATAAAGAGAATTTTGCAATATGCCATTATTACGGGCATCGAGAAACCGCAACGAAGCAACGAAGACTAAATACATAAATACTGCTTTTAAAAAGTAATTAATTTGGTCTTAAACTACCAGCAATCTGCGTAAATAGCGAGGCTCTGGAACAGTCAAAGCTGGTGGTGTAATGTTGGTTGGCGCATTTGCCAGTATGTAGGCCAATTTGTTTGCCCGAAGTTTTTAACTATAATGTGCCAAGACAACTAAACCATAATCAGTGCTTTCTTTATCTTCTCCAAGGCTTACAACCTCGGTAATGACTGGGGAGCCGAAGCGAGCCTCCACTGGACAGGCTAGGCTGGCTCTTTGGAAATACTTTCACTTGAGATAAAACAAATATTTTGAGTACAGCTAACATTAAGTTGATTCCAGGGCACATAACCCGTAGAAACTATCTCCGCTCAGTCTCACATGCATCGGATTGGCCTGGTGGCGAAGACGAAATGCTGTCTACGTCTTGACTAGACTCACAGGGCATTTCTGGCTATGATAAATGCAAGCCATTTGTAAAAGAATTGAAAGACTACAGGCAAGGTAGACACAATTTTTCAAATATTGATGGATTTAGTTTAGTCTTGGTATCAAAGGGGTTTTTGGGCCCGCTGACTACGAATATGCAGCCAAATTTTGCACCAGGTGGTGTAAGTAGTAATATTTAACTTAACTTATTAATTATTTAATTGATTCTAACTTTTGAAAACGTCGGCAACTCTCTTTAAAAAAATATCCTATCTATATCCGATCTGCGCGCTAAACTTCACTGAAATCTGCATGGCCGTTTCAGCGTGAAAGAGCAACATACTCATTCACTCACAAATTTTCACTCGGAATCTCAAGCAAATGCATGTTTTTATTGGGCATCTTCAAATGGAAATGGTTAAGTTCTTTACGAATCATGAAATTTTCTTTAAAATGGCATTCAATCTTTAGTGCATATTTTTGCATATTTTGTAAAAAATACCTGTTTTTGCATATTTGTCGCGCATATTTTAGTATATATTTTACATTTAAATTCAGCTGTAATCTTTCGCCGAATATTCAACCGAATATCTTCTCGGATAGCCAAACGGCCATTAAGGCACACTCTTGTACCTCTGTTAGATCTCAACTAGTGGAGAACTGTAGGAAAGAGCTCGTCTACATCTCTGATCAATACGAAATTACCCTAATATGGGTCCCGGGACATTTACGGCAACGAGGCAGCGAACGAACTAGCAAGGTGCGGCACAAAAATTACTGGAATGTATCACTTGAAGGCCAAGCAGAGCTGGAACCTTACAAGATCGTAGAGAATTACCCGGCAGTTCTGGGTGTCCTACGATCCACTTAAAAGCATACCTCTCCTCGGAATGAGCAAAGAAGATACCTACACACTTACTGCAGTGTGCACAGGGTACTGGCCCGTTCGGGTACATGCCGAAAGGATTGGATTGCCCTTTAACCGGTCCTGTTCCAGTTGCGATGACCCTGGCTTAAAAGACACACTTCCTGTGCGAGTGTCCAGCCCTCGCAAGGATGACTCTTAAGACACTCGGCAAGCCATTCCTGCAGAATGTTTTAGAGTCCAGCTGCCTCTCTCTGTATGACGTACTGAAATTCCTTAAAGCTGCCAAGTGGCTGTAGGTTGCACGAGTTGTGGAACAAAAATGACAATCCACTTAAACCAACCAAACATTCATCTGAACCACAATTAAACTGTGAATGTTTCTATTTACAGCAGACAGTCTGCTTGATTATAAACTAATCTTATACATACATACATAAATATCGTCGTTTAGAGTACAAAACCGCGTATCAACAAAATGCAAAACCGCGTTGATTATTGAAATATTGTAAATAAATATAACGAATTATTTCCGGTTTAACTAAAATATAATTAAATATTGAAAGGGAAAATTTTTGCAAAAAGTACCTCATTTTAGGAATGACCAATAGAGTAACAATAAGAATACATATTACGTATGCATTTTGGAAATTTTCCTCCTTTCAATTTTAATATTTCATTGAGACAGTAAATTGTTTACTAATATTTTTAATAATTTCGTGGAAGGGGGCTCTTATCAATGGCCTTTAACTTGACCTGCACTGACGCATGCATGTATGTATGTATGTTTAGAATGTCATATTTTTCACATTCGCGAATGCGAATGCGAATTTACTTGGCATTGCACGAGAGTTGTCAAACAAGTAATTTTTAGGAAAAAAAAACCGACTTAAAAAATATATATATATCTATATATTTCATGATCCAATGATCGGATCTAAAAATTAGTATGGGACCACCTCTGAGACACTACCTTTCCGTTGCAAAAAGAATTATTTAAATCAGTTGACGTGGTGGAAAGTTATGCGGTAACATACATAGAAAAAAAAATATATTCCGACGAACTGATAACCTCCTCCTTTTTTGGAAGTCGGTTAATAAGGAGTCTGTTAAATGAATTTTGCATGTAAGCGGTTACCCAACGCACAGCATTACATATGTATGTAAAAGTCTGTTGGTTTTTGATTTCTACGTAAAAGTGACATGCTATGCAATGCAGTGCAAAGTATGCATAACTGAGCTGGGATTTACTGAGAGTTGTTTATTTTAAAAGGTTAAATATTTCGTACTTGCACTTCGACAACACAATTCTCGCAGTCCCTTCAACAACACCAAGAAATTAAGAAAAACGAAAAATCATTAAAAATATCTCCCATGCGATTTATTTAATTTTACATATGACTTATGAGTACGGTGACCATCCGTTCTGTTTTTTGCAGGACCTTACTGTTTTTCAAAGGTCGGTCCTGCGTAGTTTTTCAAACCTGAAAAACCTAAATATGTACTGATTTTTTCCAAGTGTCCTGCATTTGTCCCGCATTTTATTCGTTATTTTAAAATTATCGGACAATGGATGGATTTTTTCAAAAAAGTGTTTTTTGGTACTTTGCGTAGCTTTTCTTCAATATCTCATGAACAGATCTCCAAATTACCGTAAGCGACTTGCAGCTCGAAGTGTATTGATGTGCCTCTTACCAAAATATATAACTTGTGGCGACTTCAATGAAAATTACTAGTGCTTCAGGCGAAAAAAGTGAGATTTTCAATCAAATGCGCAGTTTCATTTGATTATTTTTTTCATTATTTAAAAAATTCGATAAAGACGATATATCATTACAGTAAACTTTGAGCCAAAGATAATGAAAATCGGATTAGAAATCTAGATGCTATGGAGCGCAATCTGCTCAAATTATATATTTTTGTAAAGGGCACTTTGTAACTCGTCGTTTACGTCGATTCATGACGTCGATTTTTGACAAATAACTGCGAAAAGTACCAAAAAAACAAAAAAAGAAGGGTATTGTTTTCGTTTTGAACGACTCAAAACTTGCCTATAAAATAATCTTTTAAAGATTTTCACTTTTCGTGTAAGCTATTGTAATTATGATATGTTTTACTACACTTTTATAAATATTCATGTAAAAAAAGGATTAATATCAATGAATAAAACGTGATTCATTTTTAAAGCTTAAAATGTAATAAGAATTTAAAATCATAAATACTCTTTTGATATTTTTATACTACGTAAATATATGTATGTAGGCATATTTTTGAAAAATTCTCCTTCATTTTGAATCCATATTTATGGTCACCGTACTTATGAGGCATTATTTTTCATATCGGACACCAAATTTTGTGTCACACTTTCTATTGGCTTAAAATTTTTTTATGGGTTCTATACATAAAGCAAACTAACGCGTATTAGAGGAATTTTTCTTTTCTTTTTTCTTCAGAGATATGATTTGTCAAAGTTTGAAATTTTTCGTGATTCTGACGATTCATGTACTTCTTTAAAGCGTTATATCTCGGGCTCTGCTCATCGTAGAGACTTCATCTTAACGTGGCTTTAAAGCTAAAGAAATATTTTAAAAATATTTCTTGAAAAACGCCCAAGCTTTCTCTACAACACCTGTTCTTGATGCTCTGCTAAACTTACCATCACTTTGCACCTTCATACCTGGGGAGGCCTTAAAGGCCACCTACAGGCTTAAGAGAAATGGATGTGAGTATGATACTAGGTGGGGCGAGGCGGAGTTTTCTGCTGGCAGAGATCAAGACAAAAGAGTATTTTTAATGTCCAAGATAGAACGCCACCTTTGCTGAGGAGATTCCACAAAGTTTACGTCCCTAAGGCTGAATGCTGTCTTAATTCCAGCACTGAGTCTGGGCTCATCCACCGTCAAATTATTACTGATGGCTCCAAAATTGTCCACATCGAAGGTAATGGGAATGAACTTAAATTTTCTTTTGGCGAATATGCCTCTGCATTCCAAGCCGAAATATTTGCAATCCTCAAGGTCATGGACTACGTGGTGGAAAATAGCTGGAGATGCAGAAGTTTACGTGCTAGGTATTTGCTTTCATTGAACAGATTGGACTGCAGGCAACTTGGTGGACCGCTGACTGGCGCAAACACCTGACTGTGATCGGCATTTGACGTTCCGTTTATTTGTAAATCAAGTAGATTTAAAAAAAATATATATTAAAAGGAACATGAAAACGGAACAAAGGGCAGCATGTAGCCTGAGTGCCGTTTTCTGCAAAAAAAGATTAAATAAAGATATAGAAATAGAAATAGATAAAGATTAAGATCAAGATTACGATCAAGATTAAAATTAAGATTAAATTTAAAATAAACACTAAGACTAAGATCAATATTAAAAACAAGAATATGACTACCATTAAGGCTCAACCGAAGATTGAGATTGAGATTAATAATAAAATTAAGATAGGGAACTCGATTGAGGTGTAGACTGTGACTAGGATTAAGGCTAAGAAAATTGTTCGTTATTATGCTAAAAAATACTGAGCCTATACGCGTAATATGTAGGATCATACGATTTGTACATTTGTACAGATTTGTACATTTTCACAGTTACAGAGCGGTGTTGTTTGGAAAGTTGTTATTGAGCGGAACTCATTATTTCTAGACAACACCGCCCTGTGACTGTCGAAGGGTACAAATGTACAAATCGTATGATCCCTTCTTAAGTATACATATCTTCGAAGCCCCCTACTGAACACTCGTTGACTTCATTTTCGTTTGTTGATACATAGCTATATATAAACTTCATAAAACAATCTGCTTGTAAATACATTCCTACACATACATACATATGTATGTATGACGTATGTACCTCCATGGGATGCATGCGTTTGACATTTACGCATGGAAATAGAAATACATAAATACAAACAACTTTTTGGCGTTGTGATGCATTGCCATTACAATTTGTATGAGTATATTCAACTCATCTGCCAAGCGCATGCTGTATAGGTACATACATAGGTAGGTCCGCCTTTGCTACTTACGCAATAAATATGAAACCACATGCCTTAAGCTTTATTAAAAATTTCTTTCTGTTTTTTCTATTTTTACGCGCTTCAAAAATATTTAATACGCATCAAATAAAAATTTCACAACAAAAAATTATGCATACCTACATTCATACATGAACACTACAGTAAATACCAGCTGTATCTTCGTATGGATGTACATATGTATGTATGTTTTATTTTTGCAAGCAGCGCATTGTCCCGAGCGAAATGTACAAGTGTGCATTTTACTAGAAAGAAAGCAATATGCTTCGCACACTCCACCCCCAATAAAAAGAGTAGCAAATAAACAATTGTTAATGCATTGATAATTCTACTCACACTTCGACATCAAACAATTATTGCGACTATGTATTAATACATGTGAACAAAGAAAGAAAAAAATATTCGCCAAACACGTGGTTTCCAACTACATGGTCTCCGCGATTGTAGGCAGGGCCGGCTTTAGCCATCAAAGCGCATCGGGCGAATCATACATATGGCGCCTTTTTTATTTTGTATTAACTATAAAGACTGGTTTTCACTATGTCATATTTCGACGCCAAAATTTGTCAACATATTTTGACACAAGTAAGCGGGGTATTGCAAATTGAAATACTCACCAACTTTCTGATTTAGGTCACCTCAATGGACGAAGCTAGGAGTCCTATAACAGGCTAGGCAATATTAGCCCTATCTGATACCCTCGTTTCTTTATGTTTAACAACAAAATTAAACTACGTTTCTCGCCACCGAACTGAGGAGTTTGTAACTACATACCCAGAGGACTCGTTAGTGTCTTAAGTGCCAATTGGCTAAGCCTGCAGGCACGTAAACCCAGCCTCTTTACTTATTTTCAACCATGTAGACCATTTTCTTAACTTTATTAAAACAAATTCACCGCGATAAAAGAATATTATTGCCGAGGCAGGCAAGGCCCTGTCAGTAACATATGTACCAGGGACCGAACATAACAGTTATTGATGAAAACTGTCATGAAAAAATTCACTATGAAGTAAATGTTCTACAACTAAGTGATACATGCCACCAATCGATTTCTTTTTTTCACCGAGACTCAAATTCGGAAATAAATTTTTATTTGCAATTTGTATGCAAAATTAAAATATATAACGATTTTTTGTTTGATTTTTATATTATAAATCCAAAATAACAATTATTTTTGATTTTTATATTATGTCTTAGATAACAGAAAAAAAATAATTGTTAAACAGCGATTTTTTTAATAAAAGTTGTAACTGTTACGTTATCTGGTGAGTAAGTACTAGAACGGAGTACTTTCCGTCAATGCGTACGTCAGGTCAATGCACTTTTTAACAAAGAGAAATCTCCCTGAGCGAGACAGGAATATCGATTTATCATACTTTAAGATCAGACTGTAAATGCCGGAGATATCCCGAAAATGTACGGCAAAAAAATATTTTCGAAATTGCCTTGCATGTACGGCGAGCTTTTCTTTCTGGTACGGCCTAATGTATTTACATACTATATATTTAGTTAGCAGAAAAGTCTTTGTAATAATTGCCTGACAAGTGATGATCAGGTTATAAGTTCGCTCGAAATGAAACAATAGTAAAAAACCTCATGTTGCATCCGTATGCATTTGTATATACATATGTACATTAGGGTGTCCCGTCAAAAAAAATTTTTGAGCTACTACGATAGTGTAGAGGTATCGAAATTTTGCGTAATTTTACACATGTTAAGAAAAAGGTAAAAAAATCAGAATTGTGTGTCATTTTGAGGGCTCTATCACGTATTTTATATGAGAAAAAACACTTCTTCGTAGAAATAGAGATAGAATCCTTGAAAGTCAAATTTTTCAATTTGCAAACTCTTTTTCTCTTTAGGAAACTTCAAAGAATAATATCTAATTTTTTACTCAACGATTTTTTAATACTAACTATTTTTTATAGGTCCCCAAACTCCTCAAAATAATTAAATGGGGGAACCATAATAAAATTATAATAAAAAAAATTAATATTAAAAAAGGTTAAATAAATAATTGGATATTATTCTTTGAAGTCTCCTAAAAAGAAAAAGATTATGCCGATTGAAAAATACTGATTTACAAGGATTCTATACCATTTCCACGAAAAAGTGTTATCTCCCCATATAAAAAACGTGGAAAAAATGTATGGTGCGGTAGAGCCCTCAAAATGACCCACAATTCTGGTCTTTTTACCTTTTTCTTAACATATGTAAAATTAGGCAAATTTTGATACCTCTTGCGATAGTGTAGCTCAAAAAAATTTTTTGGACGGGACACCCTAATGTACATATATATGTGTGTGCAACTAAGTATAATAGATATACGTATGCGCATACAAATGCATGTTCATTCATATGCTGGTAAACCTTTGATGAAAGAAGTTAATTTAATGCATTTTTTCAGCGAATTTATGAAATAACTATGCGCCTTTACAGCGTACCTCTGGCTAACGAACTAAATAACGTGTAGTTTTTTGATTTCGAAGTATGCAATTTAATTTCCATGTCAACAATTAGTGATTGTATGGAGCCAAAACCAGAATGAAAATTCCAACTAAATTTGCTAAAAATTAAAGAAAGTTATTTTCACAGCGCAATTAACGTTGTTTATACATAAATACATACAATTTAATCACTGTCTATGCGCACATGCATACTTACAAATATATGCATATCGGTCTTTATAAATATACCTATACAACATTTTTTAATAAATATTGGCTCGAATTTTTAATTTTAATTTTTTGTTGAAACTTTGAATTTGATAATTTTTTTTTTTAACAGTGAACTAGTGGCATTTGATTCTTATCATTTTTTTTTTTCAAAATGGTCATTAGGTCAATCTAAAATGCTGTAGATAGCCATAAAGCCAAATTCAAAATGGCCACATTGTGACCATTTCAAATGGAGATAAGGTCCCTTGATGTGGTCATAATGTCAACTTCCAATAAGGTCATGGGTCTCATGTCACCCGACCAAAGATTTGCCATATGTAACTTCTATGTACATGCAATGCAATGCCTAGCATTTGAGCAGTTTTAAATAGAATTGGGTTCACCCGCATTAATATTTGCATAGATAATCTGTATGTATGTAGTTGTCAACTATGTACATATATATCTACGTTAATTTAGATCAAGGAAAAAGGCGCGCATTAAGCACACGAAAGCCCATATTTTCTAAAAGTGACATCAGACATAATGAACAAATTTATGTATAAATATAGTATTTGTAAGTAATTTTTAAAGTTATCTCAGACCAAGTCTTTAGTTGTGAGTTTGAAAATAATTTTTTCCTATTACACTAATCAACTCTCGAGACATTGAAGGCTTAATCTCATTTTTCACAAAGCGAATATGAACTAAAAAGGTGCAGTATTATAGAGTTTGGCGATTTAGAGCTTCAATTGAGGGACCCCTATAGGAAGATTTTCTCATATTCTAAACCAGGGACCGAAAAAAATAATGAAAAAGTTACGCAAAAAATGCCCTTTCATTAATGGAATTTTTAATTTTTACGGTGACCATATTAGTGGGAAATATTGATTTTTATTTTTTTGATTATAAATAACCATTATATCAAGCGGTTAGTTACTTGTTATCAAGCTCAACTCTCACAACGCTTTAATTGGTTTTTTTTTCCAACTCAAATTATATATAGAAAGGGTTAATCTAACAATTTTTTGCATTGCCGTTAGCGCGGCACGTAAAAATTAGATTGGCTCTTTATTTTCAATGCAGTAATCATTTTATTATGTATGTATGTAGATATGTGTGTATATATATGTATGCATATTGGCAGCTCAATTCTAATTGAACTTGACTCAGAGGATCTTCGGCGAATTTGAATGAATGCTTTGTTTTTTCCACTCAATTAATTTAATCCCAAACATGCAAAACTTGTTTATTTGTTTCGCCCGAACGGACTTAGCAAATGAGAGATAGTAGTACATGTTTTTGTTTGCACGATTTGTACCCTGCAGCGCAAAGCAAAGGTAGGCAAAACAAGCAAGGATAGTGCGGTCTTCGGCTATGCCTTACTTTGGGTTTACACCGGACAATATTGTGGAGGCAATTATGTCAAAATGATGTGTTTGTTGTAAACGCGGCGAATTCATATTACAACAAACACATCATTTTGCCATATTTGTCCTGAACTTCAAAAAAAAAACGATATGCTGCAACCCTTGCGGAAACATGTGCAGCATTGCCAGCTACCAGTGGTTATTCGAAGTCAGCTGTATGAAGGAAAACAAATTGAAAAGGAATTAAAAAAAAAACACCCATCCAGTGCTTACTTATAGTAAAACTCTTTGATTATACATATTTTGAAGAAAAGATGGTTTCTATTACATTTGCAATTATAGCAGCGGAGTAAGAGCGCGCTATGGAAATGAATTCGCGAAGGTATTCGGAGCTGTCGGGCATAGTAACCATGGACGCATCTATCTGGTTGAATTGTTGAAACACAAGCCATAACTCATCTTATGCGTGAAGAAGTGGTTATCAAAGGAAGTTAATGCAATAAGAGCTTCTTCCAAGCCATTGCAAATATGCATTTTGTTAGGTGCATTCGGCCGCGCTTAGGCATTATAACCCTTACTAAGTAGAGTTCTCCTTTCTGTGTACTCCATCCACAGTATTTTTGCGCGCAGAACTTTGCAAAAAAAGTGTCTAGTTGAAACCGAATTTAATAATAAACTTGTGGTGGGAAATTTGAAATTGAAGTCTAATCCTTTGACTACACATGTATGATAAGTTTTTTAGGTTCGGGTCATGCGTTTAGACACAACAACCCAAAATCATAAGTGTTGCAGAATAGGAGTGTTTCAAATTGCAATTTTTCGAATAACTCGAAAACTAGTTTTGGAAAAAAGGCGAATAATCGAACACCTACGTACATGGATGTATGTACTATGTCCAAGGCTAAAGTAACACAGGCGCGTACAAATAACCCGCATTTACCTGTAGTGCACTGAATTTTTCTAAACTATATAGGTATGTAGTACATACATACATACATACATATGTAGTAAGTGTTGCTAGCCACATTTTTGCTTAGCCAACTCACTGCGCTATGTTGATGTATTCTTCATTCTTCAACCAAAATGTTGACGACAGCAGTGCGGCGGCATTAGCATTGGCCAAGGCAATGTCCTCTTCTGCGTCATCAACATTACCAACATGCTGTTGTGGTATGCGCAGGCACGTCCCTGCAGAAAATGTGACTTGCTCAGAACTAGCGTAGAACTAGACCTTTTGCCGACAGTACTAGTTTTAGCTCAATACCCAAGCAATGCTTTCAACTGCCCAGTTTTACACGGCGAAGTCATTGGCGGTGGCAATTTTCGCCCAGTGCATTACTTTGCAACTAGTTTTTAACTGGTTCCTTTTTGGACAGTTTTTTTTTTTTTGGTAAGAAAAAGTTTTTAAGATTAGATTTCTTGATATTTTTACGTTTTTTCTTTTCCTTTACTGATTCCATGTTGGTTACATATTTTATATAAAAATAAAGAAAATATTGTAAGCGGCACGACATACAACAATACGACACTTGCGACACCAACGATGCTTGAGTCGGTGGTCTTCTCGCTGAGCTGCTTTCATATTGCACGGGAAGTGAGAATTTGTACACTTACACCGCAAGCTTCAACTGTCCCGCTCTGGAGCCGTTTTGCACTAGTTCAGAGATAGTTCTGAAATATGTTCTTCTGAACTAGCGCTTTGCCAGCCTATCTCTAAATTTTACTGCAGGGGTAGTAAAACCATACGTTTGTCCATACATATGTACATATTAAACTGTCGAGATTGCCAAACGTTTGATGAAGAAGAGTGGGAAGAGCATATGAATAAGAAGAAGTCCAGTTTGTGGTGTTCAGCCTTGAATCTTGTTACGGACCCATTTTAATGGTGCTTCCGTGGTACATATGTAACTATGTACATACGATACATATTTATATACATATATACATACATACATTAGACCAAAGATACATATTAAGGCATTGCATTTGTTGGCAACGTTCTTCTACCACACTTTGCTCTTCACAATGAGTCCAATCCCAGCAAAAAATCGGTAATCGCATTTAGTGGTAACGTGTTCTACAACGTATTGCCTTATATTGTCTTCTTTTAGGCATTACCGGTAATGCATAGCAGAATGTTCTACAATATTTTATTAATTTCGCTGCTTTGATTCATTCATTACGGGGAAAGCAAAGTAGAATGCTTCAACCCAACCCAACAATTCTTGTCTATCGTTACTTTCTGTGGAAAATTCCACAGCAATTTTTAATTTACAGCGAAGTTGAAGTTAGTCAGTGAAGGGAAGTACAAGGTGGTGCCCTTAGAGGGGAGAGGAGAAAAGGGTGCAGTGAGACCGGAAGAAGAGTGGGTGGGTAAGGGAAAGAGGGGGAGGCCAAGGGAGAATGACGGCTTTTTGTAGGAGAAGCGCTCCATGCTGGCAAAGGAGCTCTTCAATCGACTGATGTCCATTCCCGAGATCAAATCTAGGCTCGCAAAGGCAGGACACAAGAGCAGCAGGTGTTGAGATGATTCCACCTCATCGTCCTCCATGCGGCTGGTGCAGTAAGGGTCATCAATGACATTCAGTCTTACGGCATGATTACAGTGACCAGTAAGCACTCCCACCAATAGTGAGAGATGCAGCTTGCTTAATCTCAAGAGCTCTCCAGACCGCCTCCGGTCCACCCATGGCCAGAAGGATTTTGCCACCCTGCATCCCAAGGTCTTCGCCTAGCGCTCGCTGGGCTGACTAAATGCCCATCTGTCCAGAAGCACACCACACGAGGTCCTTATCCGGAAGTAATTCCTCGAGGGTTCCTTGTCATCAGCCATGCAGTTGCCAGCGATTTCGCTGTGACCTGGAACCAAAATAAGCTTAATAGCGAAATAATCAGACGCGATAGGGAAGTCAAATACTCCCTCACAGTTTTCGAACGCACCGTCAGGGGGCCAAAAGCCGTGATGGCTGCATGGCTGTCAGAGTAAATATTCACCTCCTTAAAAGATGATACATTAGAGAGCAATCAATTCCGAAGCCTCTTTCATCGCGGTACTTCAGCCTGGAAAACGCTGCAGTGATCCGGTAATCTAAATTTCAGGTTGATGGAGTGTTATTCGCAGTAGACACCTCTACCCACCTTCCCATTCAGCTTCGATCCATCTGTAATTAAGTTTACAGGTTTTCTCATAAAAATGAATAAAATTAGGGCGTACGGTCTGGAAATTTCAAAAAAAAAAAACATTTTCGATGGGACCCTAATACGTATGTATAAAAACTGAGTTATAAAAATTTTAATTAATTGTAATCTTTTAAGACAATCGTATTTTCTAGGGCTGTGCGATTATTCGATTACTCGAGCAAGTAGGTTTATCAGTTATTCGGTTAATCAATTACTCGAGTAATCAAGATTTAATTTTAATTTTCGAAAACAGAAATATTGTTTTCAAAGAATCAAGGAACTTCAACTACTTTGTATTTAAAGAGTACTTTGAAATGTTGATTACTCATTTTACTCATAATGTTGATTAATCATACAGCAAATTTCTCAAATATTTTTGTTTTTGGTTAATCAAAATCTTGATTACTCGAGTAACTGAACTTTTGAGTAATCATAATTTCCAATTAATCGAATAATTGAGTTATTTACTTTATGATTAATTCAAATTTTGAATAATCAATTAATCGCACAGCCCTAGTATTTTCTGTTTTCAATTTAATATGCATAAGTTGGTACTTATCTAGGCATTCTACATTAGCTTCTCTGTAAGGCATTCTTTATTCGCTTTTCTGGATTCTGTTTCTCATGCGTTCTCCCCTCGTTCGAAGGTAATGCAACGGGTAAGGGCTTACGGCCAATGACATGCCCATGTTAAAATAATGCCTTCTTGAAGCGAAAAGGTAAGCGATTCTCATCGCCTAATTCGATTCCATTTGAATTTCTGTGGTAATCGTGTTTTTGCTGGGAGGAGACCTTCATACATACATACATACATACAAGATATATGGTTTATTCATATTCCCGCATTGTCTGGCGTAAGTATTTGTGTGTGTGTGTGTGTTGAGTTCAGTCCTATGACGAGTTGTGTGCTTTAACTGGACATCCAAACATACCTACCTTTTGCTTTTCTGCGGCTTTCTGCAATTCAAATTATTTCGTTTTTTGTTTCGTGGAAATCATAATTTAACATTTTTAACAATAAATGCCATATCAGACGTAAAAGTCCACATGCACACACAAACACACTAACTAGCTCCTATAAAGGCCAAAATGTGAATGTATGTAGATTCTTTTTTGTTACACAATGTCCACGTGTGTGAGTGTCTGCACAAGTGATCTTCACCGGAGCTAACAAGCGGCCGTCAGAGATGTTCTTTTGGGTTGAAAAGGCTGTGCACAACCGCGCGGCCGGTTGGCCTACCGACTTTAAATAGGCGGCTTCTGATGTGCTCGCCCAATTCAAGAGTCAGATTACTGGGAAAAAAATGAAGATATCTGAGAATTGTCATTATTATATAGAATGTATGCACTTATTCAAGCATATGTATACCTATACACGTTTGAATGTATTTGTACGCGTTTGTGTGTGTGCAAGTATTCCTTTTGTTTTTTTTTTTTGATTATTTTCATACTCGTAGTGTATGTTTAATTCTGAATCCGGCTTTGCGATTCCGCGAGCAAGGGTGCGTTCAATGTATAGCGCGACTTTATGTCACTTCTTGTTAAAACCACAGCTGAAGAATTGGCATGTTCGCCTATTAAAGATGAATTTAAACAGAAATAAGCAACTGTTGGCTGCTGTTGCTGGTGGTTGCTGCCTATTGGAGCGGCTTAGGCTCGACTTGCGTGTATAAACACATGTATATGTATATTAGGGTGGTACTTAAAAAAAAATGGACTATTACCAGGATTTGGAATTTTTTTATCGCAATAATTCGATAAAATTCTAACTTTTACCAGCTATAACTCAGAGAGTTAATGATTTTACATAAATGAGTTTGAATAATATTTAAAATTTATCAGATTTCCAGCCACAATTTTGTTGAATTTTTCGGATTTCAATTACATTTTTTTAAACTCTGTTAGCACCCTTAACATTTTTTTTGTACGTAAATCAAAATAAAGGGGTGCTCCAAAAAAAAATTAGATGCCGATCTTTTTAAGGACCACCCTAATATGTATTGATACATACATATGTAAGTCTAAAGTTTAAAAGAAGATATACTTAATTTGTATAGAGTTCAACGCAAATGGCATGAAGTCTTCTATTCAATTATGCGTTATTCGCTATTCCCGCTAATTTCATATTTCAATAAATACTTGACTTTGTGTTTTTATTTAAAGATTTTTCAAGGAATTATGCGTTACATTTAATCAGACTTAAACAGTTTTTTTCTCCAGTACTCAATACTGTCCATACAAAGTATTTCAAGTGCGTATACATACATATACATACGTATGAACTATTCAGATGTCTTACCCTGCAGTGCGCAAGTATCCCCATGAAATAAAGTTCCACGTTCAGAGATAGTATCTAACAGAACAACACTTGGACTGTTAAGTGGCCTATGTCTCTAATCCTTTTCTAATACATGTCTTATTCTTACTAAAGTAAATAGTAACGACTACTGCAGTTAGTCGTAAGGATTCGACATGGATCAGACAAGGACATGAGCCATTTGGCGGGCAGTAGAAAAAGTTTTTATTTTTCGAGTTTTGAATTGTGACGTTATTGCACAGGACCATCGATTAGTCTGTTTGAGCAAATCTCCAGTCAAAAATATCCAGCAGCATTTGGAGAAGAGTAACGAACGATTATCTCTCAAATTAAAAAGAAAAATATCTCAAAAAATACGCGAACGCAAAATTAGCAAAAACTTGTTTACATACAAAAGTGTGAAACTGAAAACACGAAAAGAATATAAATTTAAGGTTTGGCTAAAGTTATTTGCTAAGCAAACGTAAGTAAATGAGTATTTGCTTTATTCCGAAACATTTGCCTGAACTGCAAGTTATTTTTAACATAAAAATCATCCAAATAAATTTCATAATTTTCATAGATTGCAACCAGTTGACTTTGATAAGCTGTTTTTCTTGCTGGCAAATTGCTGCTGGTAAAAATTTTTCCAGCAGGAATTAGCAACTTCACCTCCAAGTCAACTGTCAACTGTTACCTACTTTGCAAGTTTTTTGCCTACGCGAACCCCAAAACCCGATAATTTGCAATAATTACCAGCTTATCGAACCGTCTAGATATGTACATACATACATATATTTTTTTTTTCATACGTTTGCCGTTGTGTTTAATTGGCTGTCATTATGTTATCCCAAATTAGAATTTGTGCTTATCAATCATACACTAATCTACTTGCTTCACATACTTATGCACAGCCGTACCGGCATATATACATTTTACAGTCCCGGTAAAAATAGTATCACATGTCATTATACTGTAACCTCGTTGTGTTTAAGCGGGTCTCTGCACACATAGGGCACTGCTTCACAGAACGGGATTCGAACCTGGATCCGCTGAGTTGCAGCAATATCCAATCGGCTACCACGAACCCTCCACTAAAATTCCTTGTATGCTTCGTTTATTTTTCATTCATAATTGACAACCGCTGGCCGTTTTCGTCAATGTTGTCTTCGAAAATGCCCCCAATCCGCATTAATTTTGAGATTTGACCCTGGGAATTGATCTTAATAAATAGCAGTTAAACTGGATCAAAGCTTCTTATGTATGTCTATGATTTTAGCCTGCCAGCTTTTTAAAAAAGGAATTTGAAGATCAGCAAAGCAGCGCTATTTCTTTTTATCATCCATATACATATGTATGCATATATGTACATACATACATCGTTTTTCTGGTATTCCTTTTTAACTTTGCGGTTTTCTTTTCTCCATCTTCTTTGTTGGTTTTATCTGAATTGATCAATGGATCGTTTTGTTTCTGGTTATGATTTAGCATCCATTGTGCTGATCTTATCAATTTTATGCCTTTCAATGTTACCTGAATTCTCGTCGGTTTTGACATATTGATTCGTTCTGTATCTGTCAATTGGTAGTTTATTAATTGTATGAGTTAATGTATGCTAATTAAGCAAGATAACGAAACTAATTGAACAGATGGAAACCGAAAAAATGAGAGTGAATCTGTTAAGAAGTTTTTTATGTATACATACATACAGCACCTGCCTGCTGCCTTAGCTGAGTTTCTTTTGACGTAACCTGTTGGATCATGGTTCGAATGAATGGTGTTGTATATTGATGAGAAACTATTTTAGATTTAAAATAAATAGCTTCTACTTATACCTAGCAAGGTGTAATTTTTTTAATTTACAAATTTTTTTTTTTTTTTTTTTTTATGACACACATTCAAAAGTAGGCTCGTGCTGTTACAAGATATACAGTTTTATATGGAGAAACTATAGAAAATTTCTCAAATCCAGATATCGTTTGCAAATAAAGCAATACAGCTGACTATAAATATACAACTTAACAGCTGATAGTTTAAACTCGGTTTAACCCAGCCAGATTGGGCGTTTAAGTTTAGTTTAAGCTCAGTTTAAATTTGACTGAAAAACTGCAGACAGAGTTCAAACTTAGTTTAAATGACAAACATAGTTAAACTCGCACTGAAAAACTGGCCCTACTATAGATTGCAGTTCGTTTCTAAAGTCTTTTGTTTTCACTCATCGCAATATTTTGCAAACGACTGGGATTGGGATTGGGATTGGGATGCTTTTGGACGTATAAATTATTTTTGTGCATGCACTGTACGCTGCAAGTTGCGGAGTAAATAGAATATTTAAGTACATTTGTTTACACTAGGGTTGACACAACAAAATGACAATTCCAATAATTCAAATGATTACAAAAAACCACGCTGACTGTGTGGTTAGAGGTTCGTACTAACACTCCGTAGGGCCTTGGTTCGATCCCATAAATCCATTTGCCTTTCAGAGGCGGCATAAAACTGTAGGTCCCTCAAATTGTGTAACAACGACAACAACATCAAGACGCACACCATAAATTGGAGGAGATGCTCGGCTAAACGCTTAGCACAATAGTTAAAGCAGTCATAAGGCAGTGTCACACGGTTGGTACATTTGTACAGATATGTCTATTTTTTATATTGGGCTATTGGTAAAAATAAAACAATTGGGACGACAATTTTATTTTATTTTTTTGTAGTCACACGAACTTCTCGGGCAATTTGTCGAATGGGTGGGTGGGTACTATTTATTTTTTGATATGAGGAAAAAATAGAGCAGAATTAAACCAGAATTTCAATTGTTAATAAAAATTCATTTATTGGTTTTGTTAAAAAAAAATTATTTTTTTTCTGAATTTAATTGCATCAAAGTCTATAAATTTTTTGTCAGTTAAATTTGTACTTGAAACATATGACCCAACGAAAACTTTAAGAAATCATTTTTTCCAAGGGGGCGCAAATTGGATACAATCGCATATGCAATTTTACAGTGGTGCTTATTAGCATATTGGTAGGCACCTATGTACCTGCATACATTCATATGTACATATGTATGTATAAATGTATGTGTACCCATATGCGCAATAGATATGGTGCTGCGTGAAAACGTTTAAAAGCTGCTTCGCTTCAACCTCATTTTCCGAGGCAAACGACAATTGTGCAAAGTTATTTTAACCACGTTGAACACATTGGTTAAAAAATATTAAATTACTACATCGTTTGATAGTAATAGACGAATTCTAAGAAATAAAACTGTTATAATATTTTCAATTTACAAAAATGTAATTGCAACCAGGTCACAAATTGTATATACATATAGTAGATACATATATTATCAAAAATTTTAATACTAAATACCAAAGTGCCAAAGAGCATTACCTGCCTCATATTTTAAACATTTGCTTAGTGAAATTACGCGCAAAAAATTCGGTCGATTTGCATCGATTCCTTCTACAAATTAAAAGTAAATATTTCAAGCTACCTCCGCATCACCAGCTGACATGCAAAAAGCCGTAACTGACAAAAATCGCTTAGTGTAAAACGATGACGAAAATGCATCATAACCAGGGCCGAAGAAAATTAGCACGAAAAAATCAATTTTAAGCGCTTAGATAAGCATTAAAACATTGGGAAATATGCTTGCAAATATGCTCGCAAAGTAAAAGCAAAAAAATTAAGTACAGTTTAATGTTTTCTTTTTTATTCGGTTTATTTCAAGAATTGAAAAACTCCTATGGACATACAAGTGTTGCTTGATATTAAATATTAAATAACGGAGATCTGCGTTGGTCGTTTAAATTTTTTTAAATATTCGTTATTCTCCATTTGAGATAAATTATGTAAATCTCTTCAATAACAGCAATGCCTTCCCGTAGAGACGAACCATTGGTTTTCAATTTTTGTATCCACGCAGAAATGAAATTGAAGTTAGATGTTAATAAAAACCAAATCTGTTTATAAAACGATTTTTTAACAAGACACCCAGGGCTAGGCAACGAACGCAAGCGCGTCGCCGAACCATTATTTAGATTTAATAAATGCTAATGGCGTAATTTCGTAATGGACGGAGATAATTAGCGAAGTTAGTTGGTTTCACCCCAAATGAAAAAATAGGTAGAAACTAATGATGGTTTGTTCTTGCATTTTCATGACAAGAACTTTTTGCCAACTTTCCTGGTACTCAAGTATCAAATCGTAACCGAATGACATTTCACACCCTGCAAAAGCAAAGAGGCTGCTGGCTGTTCTTGGTTGTATTGATTTTACATTCAATCTTCAGATTTAAGTATTTTGGAGTAGTCATACAAAAAATTTTTGAATATACATATATATGTATGCATGTGCATATGGGTAAATTAATTCTAAACTAAATATAAATGTAAACTTGTACAATACGTACATATGTACATATATAGTATATATGCAGTTGAATATGAAAAATAAAAAAAAAACTCGCATTTACTTACCCAATGCAATTGTAAGATTTGTGCGTTGTTTTTAAACTTTGCTCCGTTTTTTGTAACATTTTTTTATTTTCAGTATAGAATAGTAGCTTCATTATTCATTTATGTGCTTATGTGAATGGAATCGTACTATGTATTAAGAAATGATAATTTATTGATCACTTTTTTTATTGGTATCTTAAGTTCATTTGAATTGACGACAATCTGTTGCACAAATTTGTATAGTATTTATTATTTAATATCTTTTTTTTTATTTATCCTTGCTCACATATGGAAATACAGTTTACACCTTTGTAGGCACAGTTCTAAAACAATATGAGAGATTAAGTAAACATTCCAAACTTATCAAAAAACGACACGCCTTCCTATTCAAAAATAGAACTATATACAAACTTTGCGGTGATATATCAATAGCGTTTTGCAGTGTAAATGAAGCAACGTTCAGTTATTTTTTAAATGTTCATTTAACACGACAGCATCATTTTATATTAACTGGAACACATTTGTATTTCTGTTAATTTTTTTTTTCTAAAAAATTGTCAACTAAATTAATCTTGCGTATTTCTCTGAACCTTCCAGATAATTCAATATTATAGTACATATGCATATGTGCAAATGCTATATATGTATGTACATATATTATGTAAACTTCAATTCTAAGTAAACTACACCAAATTTAAATCGTTCGATTTATGTACATTGGGGTGGTCCTTAAACTATCAACATTATGGGGCACCCCTTATTTTGTTCTGCGTATAAAATTAAGTACATCCACAAAAAAATTTATTTAGGAGGCACTGAGAGGGTTTAAAAAATTTGATTTTTTAATCGCCAAAATTCAACAAAATTTTCACGTTGTCCGGTTGAGTTATTACTCGAGAGAGCTTATCTATATACATACATACATATGTATGCATATAAAAATGGATAGTGGTTTGTTCGGATGCTTAAAACTTAAAACGATTGGATACTTCCTTCTGCACAGTCGCGCAATGTTTGTGGCGTAAATCTGGCAATGTCATGCTTTGCACACGGCCAGTTATATGTGGCGTGTTTTCGAGTTGGGAAACCATTCTCACTCTTAATTTACGCTCCGGAGCAGAAAACAAAAAATGTTGTGTAGCAGCTTTATGCCGAATTTCCACTAGGCATTGAAATCACAAAAAATGTATGCTTTTTTAATTTATAGATACTTTTTTAATTTATAGATAAAATATGGTAATATATTATTAACTGCAAAATTGAGTGTACGGTGATTTTTTTTTAATATTCCCGATGTTTGCCATGGAAAATATTTTTTATTAATTTTTTTTTTAAATATGGCTCATGTTTTAACAAACGACATATAAAACCAAGATTCAAAGTTAGTACGAAATTTCTATATTCCCAATCGACTTCACAATCTACTATGCTTAGCTACCAGATGAGCAAACAAAATAAATAGTTCGAAAATTGAAATTTTATTCTTATATTGAAGATTTACAAAATAATTAGCCATTGGTGGGGAAGGCAAACACCGAGTTTAAAAGAAAAAAAAAGATTAACACCTAAATTAAAAAAAAAAAATACTGAAAAAAATCATTAACCAAATTAAAAACCGGCTGTTTGAACCACCGATCTTATTTGAGCATTCCTGTTTCTTTTTTTTTCAACTTGGTTGTTTTTTTTTGTCAGATTTTGGTTGGTTATTTTTATAACAAGTGGCAACCGTGTAAAAGATCTCCGACCCTCACCGAAGATAACAAATAGTATGAATTAATGTTTTCACTGAATTTTTTACTTGTTTCTGTTCTACGTAAACAGCTAATTGACCCGAAAAGCATGCATATGTACACTGAGGGGAAAAAATATTGAAATCAATCAGAAACTTTAGCTCCCAGCAGGTTCGGGCTCGATTGCCGTTAGAGGCAACACACGCTAAATTGTTATATGAAAATATTATTTTTAAATACGAACATTTTTAAACGATGATCAAACATAACGTATTCTGCCTTATCCTGAGTTTCACCCGAAAAAAATTCACCCGAAAATGTATCATCCGCCTATAGTAAACACCAAAAGTGAAAAGTGAACCGGTTCGGGGAAAATGAGTCTCAAGATAAGGCTGATTATAATCATTAATCAAATATAATCAAATTAATTAATTTTTACTATGTATTATTTCCCTCAGTGTATACTCAGTATAATATATCTACTGGACTATCGACATTCCGAAAATATTTAACATAATTAAAAAACAAATTCCTTAGCATCCCCGGGCTTTCATTTCTTGCTTGTGTTATTTTACTAGCCCCTACTCGGGTTTTTTTCAGAACCCACTGAATGAAATAAACACTTATCAGGAGCTTCAAATTTAATTCGCAGAATGATTGGTATTTAGTTTAACGTTCTTAAAAGATTACTGTGCACTATTTTATATGAATTTACATATGTACTACATACATACATATGTACATGCATTGGTTGTTAATATCCCAGCTAGCCAAATCCGGAGCGCTCCGAATATAGAGTGAAAAGGACTCCGAATGTGGAGTGTTTTTTTTTGTGTTATCTTTTTTTTATCTGAGGCTCAATTCTTCTTGTGCGTTATGGTGAAGTGATATAAATAACACTGAATTTTTGACTTTTCCCTGCACTTCACGAACACCCAGAGCAGGAATTGACCCCTTGGTCTGTAAACTAAAAAAAAAAATTTCAATCCAGAAAAAAGTGATCGTCGTTTCCGAATATTCCTGAAAAGGGGCACAGCAAAAAAAAAAACTGTTGACGTTGGGGCAGCTGCAAATGCATTTAGAGGTAAACAATAACGCATAACAAGTAATTTTTAAGCAAAAAAAAAATAAAACCGACTTCAATTCTCATATAAAAATTTAAGATCATCGTTAATTTCGTCATGATCCGATGATCGAATTTAAACCAAATTAATATGGGACCACTTGTAAGGTAACACCTTCACAAAAAGGAGAATGTTATCAATTCATCGGAATATATGTATATATTTTTTATGTATGTTACCGCATAACTTTGGACCACGTCAACCAATTGCGATTATTCATTTTCTATCGGATTTTATCAGTTTTGAGTTATTGAGCTGACTTGATTAACCTTTGAATGTTTTATGTTATACCAAAAATCAGGATTTGAATTGCATAAATGTAAAATTAAGTAGGGTCCGACCGATTAACAGGCATCGGCATCGGCCGTTTTTGGCCGATTATTTTTACTTTTTCCGCACTTTATTCCATGTTATTTATTTTTTATTCCTTTAAAGCTTAAAATATTAATGCATTTGAGTTTCCGTCATACATGTGTTTTCATGTCTCGTTTCTATGATGTACGGTGGCGAGAATGTAAGTAGGGAAGACACATTTTTGCAAGTTTTGGTTACTTTTCTTTGTTTATTTTTTTTAAAGAAAATGAACTTACTATCTAAAAAAAACCGTAAGTCAAAATTTCAAACTTTGTAAAACATAAAAATTCGACGTATTTTAACAAATGTTCATCAAAATTTGAAACTGTTTAACCAGATTTTTTAGAATTTTTTTCAGTAATCCGTCTTTTAAATTTTTGGTATAATAAAGTGCAAGTTTGAAGTATCTAGGACTTACTGTTGATTTTTGGAAATTTTATGTTCACGCATTTTCCTCCAAACATAGTACATATATTGACAATTCTTTTGTATGGAGAAAATCAGCAACACCTTCCCCAAAAAAAAAAATGCCAAAAATCAATGGTAAGTCCTAGCTACCTAAAATTTGCACTTTTAAAATAAAATGGAATGGGCTACAAAACTGCATACTCAGAATGTTTAAAGAAAAAGTTTGAAATTATTACTTACATGGTTTTTGTTAGATAACGAGCTACACTTTCATAAAAAAATAATAACAAACATTAAATAAACGAAAGGGAAATAGCCAAAGAATGCTAAAATGTCGTCACTGTATGTATTGTTACGATCATCCCTCCCGTGTTTTTCACTGGATTGTTAATTTTTTGCGTTACAAAAATAACTTTCATCATTATTTTATCTACGGTTTCTGTTTATTAACAAATTATATTCAATGCAACACATTTAGTCAGCAGAAGCTGCATATTTTTATTACTATGAGTACAATTAGGAAATGTAATTTCGAATGAACTATTTATTTTACATTGAATAAGAAAAAGACTATGGAACAAAGTATTGTAATGATATGAGTGCAAAGGCGATATACTACTTTTAATACATATTTATGTATATACATAAACAAGTGAATAGATTCTTGAATGATTATTTGTTTTGTAATGTTATTTAATTATTTGTTTGTTTTTCTTTTGTTTTTATTATAAAAGTTTATCGAAAACCTTTGTTCTTGAATGAATTTATATTCAGGTAATTTTTTTTTTTCTTTTTTTTGAGGAATCGACATCGGCATCGGCCAAAAATTGGTAATCGGTCGTACTCGGTCTAAGTCTCGTAAAAAAAAAAATTCAAAATTGATTTCCCAAAATTTTCATTTTTACACATTCAGTTTTCTGGCACCCGGGTGACGATATATCGATTGTGCACCCTGCGAACTCCGCTGGTTGGCTGGGTATGTATACAAATCCATATACATGCATCGTACCCTATATCAAAAATAGTCAAAACTCAAAATTAATTTTTTCCCAAAAAAACAGCTCACAGGCCATATTTCTAACATCCACCTAAATTTCTTCTTCATGACTATCTACTTTAACTGGAAAAATGCTAATAACGCTTGCGCGGCATCAACAGTTTGTTGCCTTAATATTTAAGATCTTTTGAGTTGTGACTGTTTTTGATTTAGGATGCGATATGTACATACCTATGTAAATACTCGCACATATTTTTGTATGTAAATTTGTGTTATGTTAGCGCTGTTGCTCTGCTGTCACTGGAAATGTTGTTGGCTATTTATGGAGGAAATCGGTATCGGTATTGTTGTTAACAAGTGTCCGTTGCTGCGAGTGATTTGTCTGTATGTTAAGCTTACAAGTTCGTTCGTACGCATAAATGTATGTATGTATGTGCATTAGGGTGGTCCTCAAAAAATAAAATTAAGGATATTGTTTAGGTCTCACCTCCTCAATCGGTAATACCACTGTCACAGATATCATATATACGGGAAAAAATTAATTTTAATTTTTTGAGTCTCCATAGAGGAGTCTGAATTTTGCCCCCTGTGCGACACGCCTCAACAGTCTCCAATCGGGACCAAAATTTGTAAGAGATATCTTCGACTATAGTCGTATCGACGTTGAGGGTTGAGGCTTAGGCCCTGTCTCCACAGGAAAACACTGATGTCGTGATAACCATATAATAAAATACATTTCCAATGGAGACCGCCTATTTCTCATGGGCTGCAATATGTCAGCGCTTATTGCTTGACATCTATTGCACGCAATTTTTTAGTTTGACAGCCATATTTTCATTAAAAAGAAAACATGCTGATGGTAGCATCGATGAAATTTCGATATTAAATCAAAAAAAAAAATTCCCTATTGGATTATTTATGATTACGTTTTAGGAAATTATTCAGCAAGTTTTTTTTAAAGATTTAAATGTTTCTAAACACCGAAATTGAGATAATGTTGTCTGGTGGCGTCAAGCGGCAAATGCTTATTTGAAGACATCAAAGTGCCCACACACAAAAACTTGCAATCATATTGCTCGTCAAAATGATAGTTGATAGGCCATCGGTGTTTGCCTGTGGCGTTCTGCGTTTACGAAATCTGATGTAAATATTTGCTTCCTACATTTAACTACCACCCTAATGTACATATATACATACGTATCTATACTGTAAGTAATAATAGTTTGCCTAAAATTCAACCACAATTTGTTGAAGCTCAAATTGCAGATGGAGGCAATTAGTTCTACCGGGGACTTATGTATATGTATGTACATACATATCTAATTAGAAAAAATTAACACTTATTTGAGTCTTCACTTCGATTCGGTTCAATTTTCTTCTAAGTATTTAGGTGAAATCACTATAACGACTTTTTCTAGCAAAGCTGTTTGCCAAGTTTCTTCTACACTGCCGTCGGTGCTGTTGTTGACTACCTTGCTGATGTTTTCCCATTTATGCGCATGTTACTAATTTATTGTTGTTGTTGTTTTTTTTTTTTTTGACGTTAACGATTTGTTTCGTACGAGATTTGTTGAGTTGTTTTTGTTTTTTTTTTTGCTTGTTGTATTTGTTGTTGCTGCCAAGATGCTGCAACTTATTTTTTCCCCCGATTAATCGAACTCGCTCTCACATTTTGTTTTTGTTTTGCACTTTTCCACACTACACATTTTACTTTATACAATACACATTTGCTTGCAAATTTATAATTTGCATGTTCTCTGCAATCACTAAAACACTCACTCACTCTTGGCGCTTTTATCTAATTCATTTTTTTATTTTACTTATCAAAAAATACGTATGTATGTATCAGGAATGCACAACAGGTTTATTCGCAGCCTATAACAAGCGAAGTTGTTACAATATCTGTGCTATAACTATATTTCTTACACAGTTCACTAGCGATATGACTTTACCCGACCGTCCAATTGGAAAAACAACACAGCTTGATTACATGAGCCTACAGTTTTATATGATGTTGTTTACAGCGCGCTGTTGCGCTCTCTGACTATGCCAGACTTGCCATCTATTGTTTTCATCCACGTTGTCATCTACATTCTGCAAATTTTTTACATATGGTTTTTGCTGTATTGTTATTGATTACTTAGATAAAACGCAACAGAATATATTTACAGGCCTATTCTACGTTGGCAACAAAAATTTTGTTACCGGTAATTAAAGTTTCTGGTAATTTTTAAACCCTTTTGGTTTTCTGTGCTCTGGTTAATTTTGTTACCATCTCATAACCAGGTAACAAAATATTGACCCGTAAAGTATGCAACCGCAGAATTTATACAAAACTTCATAGCTGAATTGCTGAATAGATTAACTTACTACCAAGGTACTTAGAATTGCGGTCACAAGTGATGTTATTTTTTGGTAACAAAACTTACCGATGTCAAAATGTTCGGTAACAAGTAGAATAGGCTTGTTAATGGGATTAATATAATTTTTCCTTCATAATGTAAGAACACAAAAGTAAAAAAAAACCTATTTATTTCTTTGATTAGTTTGGCATTACAGAAGTCTGTTATCTCTGCAAAGCATCAAGCATGCAACCTTGCGCAAGTGCTGCCACACTGAATTAACCGATGAGTACTTGAAGAGACAATTGGGGTTGATAAAAAAATTTCAGACCTTTTGAAAATGTTGCTGAAGGACAATCCTTGGCCAGTTGTAAATATGCGACCCGACTGATGTGTGAACGGATTAATGAGATAGTTTTTTCCTTTTTTCTTGTACGACAACAACAAGATATTCGCTTAATTGCTTTTTACGGCAATATACTTGTGGCAATGTTAGAAATCTTTGGATAGAGTTGCCATAGCAACCAGTTACATATAAACAAACCAAATGCACTGCATACACTGTTTTACCGTTCAAAAGCACTTCCGCAATAAAACAAACTTGTTACATTATTATAATTAAATAGCAACACAAATATTTCAAATTCAATTCCTGCCATGACCGAATCGCCAACTACAGCCAGTTACTTTAATATATTCATAACAGGGCAAATAGAAGCTATGGAATTCCCTCTGGGCCCAAATGCAGCGGAAGTATTTTGTCGTTACGAAGTCGTTGCTGGCCCCGACTGGGAACTAGTGTCCGGTGTTCAAAATGGAATTTCACAGACTGCATCCAATAAAAGTGGTTACTTCAAGGATAAAATTGTATTTAATTTTCCCTTAGAATGGACTTTTAAGAGCACAACTCCTTTCGGCTGTAAGTTGACATTCGTAGGTGTAGGTGTATGTAATATACGTATGTATGTATGCAAATGTATTTTACTAAATTTTCTCAGGGCCACAATTGATAATTTGCATTTATGGCAAAACTCGTTGGGGAGCGGAAACGGTGCTGGGATACAGTCGTATTAATTTGCCGGTATTTGGGTCACATGCAGACGAACCTATAATAGCACCCATACTCATTCCACGAAACAGTAATATGGTATCCGAGTTAGCTAGTTGGATCACGGGTCGCAATCCTGAACTGAAGGATCCAAAGGCTTTATTAAGCAGCGGAAAATTGAAAGGTGAGTTGCGTCTAAATTACACCGGGATCAAATTCCGAGGAATTTTTTCTCCGGCATCCGGTGGGAAAACCTCATTCGAGTACGCTGAATTCGTATGAACACTGTTGTCATAACTAATGCGCCCAAAAATATGCAAAATATGTATTTCTCAATTGTAATTAAATATGGCTGTTAATTTCTTTTCAAATGTGTGTATAGTTTCCTTGTATGTATATGGCGAATCCAAGTTTATTGCTTCGATCTTTTTCAATTGAAATTCAAAAAATGTGAAAACCATTATCTTGATATTTTCAAGCAGATTCGAATTAAGTTTTCCCCGGGGAACCTTTCTAGGAAATAGCGGTGTTATTTATGAACATTACTAGTAAACACGTGCGTATTTTTAGGCATTTCGGCAGAATCATATGGAGAAGTCATTTTTAAACTCACAACTATATTAAGAGGTACAAATCGGCTAGGATACGACTGGGGCTAGTGCAATATACGTAGATTAAGGAAACATTTTAGCGTGTCAAACCCCTTTCTCTATACTCCTCCTTTTTAATCTAATAGGAAATAAAAACTAATTGCGCAAATATATACAAAATTAATTATGATTTTCTTGGATATTGAGAAATTACGATCTCTAAAGGCCAGATCGACCCAGAAACTTCACCCAAAGATCAGTGCTGTAACACGCCTCTGAACACTAGCCAACAAGGCGAACTCAGATCAAATTCAGAGCCATACCATTCAGAAAAGTTACCCAAAAATGTGTTGATAATATTGTACTACTTCGACAGCTTCAGACCAAAAAGGAAGGGTCGTAGCTGAGCAAGTATATTCAGCCAGCTACATTATTCAAATCTTAGTTTTCGCCCGATGCGTGGTGGTTGAACTCCGATGAAGGCATTCACAGGGTTATTGCCCCTTGTTCGTAAATGGACAGTGCCGCATTCCTATACTATAATATCGACCAGCTGAATCCGAATCTGTAGTCCATTTGCCATTTTTCGGTTTTTCGCAATTTTACTACAAATTTTGAGTGTGCGAGTCAAACGGGCCTCAGATTCGGATTCAGGGGGTCGAAATACATGTCGGTAGGGGGTCACACCCTTTTTTTGTGTGCCGATGTAATTGATAGAAATACCAGATCACAAATAATTCGCAACTCTACATTTAATCGTTATGGCTTAAAAATAAAAGACTTGCAGCAAAAAAAACATTGATAAAATCTTACACGTCTGCAGTATCAATTTAAACGAAAATGTTTGCTTATTTTTCAATTCTTTATTTATTACTCAATATAAATAAGTAACCTAAAATCTAAATGTAAATATTAAAATGCTGTCTTTAGTTGTTCCTCCTTGCTGATATACCTGCAAGTAGAAAGATAAGCTATTTTTAATAAAAACAATTGAAAAATTGATAAATAAATTATAAATAAAACAACCATCAGTATAATCATTATCATCAAAATAAAATTATGTCGGGAAAAGAAGACAAATTTGTTAGATATATCATCATTAAAGTTTTCTTGGAAAATTATACTTTTTCGTTTTTGGGTTTAAGATAATCAGGCAGGTTCTGCAATTTATTTCCGAGTGAATTCCAACCCTTGCAAATTTGAATTCAAGCGAGTTAGATTGAAATTCAATCCAAGTGATGGCAGAACTTGCCTGAATATAATTACAAAGTTATAGTTCATTTCCACCAAGCCTTAGCTGCAGTTTATGCAACTCTTATCTATCGCCAATTCCATGTGAATCAATTTTTCAAAAGATTTTACAAGCAAAACAAAAACAAATTGGGGAAAAATTGTTCACACGGAGTTCCCGATAAGGCCGATTAAGTACACGCAAATGAAGGGTAAAAAGCAAAAAGTACGAAATAAAACTTGGCGATCACCCAAGGTTAAAGTTGTTGGAACTTACTTGAGCACTTAACTGCAGCAAAGCTTTTGGTGAAAATGGGCTATGAAAACTTAGTCCGAAAATTAAAATTTCTTAAACTTCTGTATACTCGCATCGAAAAGCATATTTTTAAATATATGCACATACATATATAATGTGCATATGGATATATCTTACCTTTTAATATAATGCATTTGATAAATATCCTAACTTAACCCCCCTAACAGCGTAGCTCTTTAGTTGCACGATATAACTACGTAATGTCGCTGTTGTTAATATACCTGCAATGAATGTATATACAAGTTATAAGAATATGGAGGCTTTAAAATCAAGAATTGAAAGTAATAATAAGATATCAGAATAATTTATAGTCAACAACATAAAGTTATGTCGGGAAAAGAAGACAAATATATAAAATAAATCATCATTTGAAAAACCTAGGAAAGAATCTAACAAATGCTCTCAATGTGTTGGGATTAGTAGTGCTTTTAAGCTCTTATTATGGAACCGAACAATCAATTCGGATGAGTTGTCAATCGTACATGAGTTGTATCCATCACAATTAGCATTACAATGGGTCCGACTATCGATACAGATGGCAACTGGCAACTGCAGTTCCTACCATGATAAAAATATTTTTATTATGGTTGCTACAAAGTAAGTGCTGGTCGGCATTACAATCTACTGAAATTTAGATATAAAAGAGGCTGATGCTTTGTATTTTGACGTTTTGGAATGCACCCAGTGTGTATTCGGGCAACTGCATTTTTGTTGTTGCTGGGAAGGCTTCTGAAGCGTATTTAGGAGCGAAAATTTAAAAGTATGTCAAATATTTTAGTTTTTAATAGTTTGAAAGATAAACATTTTACAATGTAGTTCGCATTTACAGAATATTCAGAAACCAATCTTGAAATTTTAGTTCCCGTGAAGTACGCGCTTTTGATGTAACAAAAGCGAACACTGATTGATAATTTGTTCCTCTATCAACTGAAGCACCGCTTTCAAAACAAAACGACATACCAAATTGAAGACATTGCCGTGGACTTTCTTTTGCGAAAAATCGAAAAGCAGCACAAGCTTTAAGGAGCGGATGTATTGAGTTGAACAAAGTCGTTCCTCTTTGTATTAACCATAATGCTACAACTTCTTTTGGAAGCCGCAGCCTTCGTCTCGAATAGAAATTTTCATTAATTTATTACCACCATCAAGACTTACCTGCTGCTTTTAGAATCGCTCATGCGCAGTGCGACGTAATGCTGCTGATGATGAATGAATGTTACTGCACAAAGGATTTTTTACCTTTTACGGAAATTTGTTTTAAATTCTGTTTTCGCAAACTTTAAATGAAACAGCAATAAATTAGGATGCACTTAATGAGGCGCAGTACTACAAAATATTAACTTTATTTACCAAAGTAAGCTACATTATTTACAAGTTATTTTCAATTAAAATACAATATTTATTTTTTCTTATAAAGAAAATGCTGTAATGGCAAGTAACTTTTTTAATAATTAACACGTTCGCTGCCACCATAGAAAAGCAAAAAGATTTACTGTGGTGACATCAACATTTATTTTAAAGTCAGCTTTACTAAGTAGTTATATATTTAGTTTGTTTTTTTTGTTCACGTTTTTTTTTTTACATTTTTAAAGAGTGTGACTAACTGCTTTGTTTTCAATCATTTTATGTTTTTACATACTTAAAATTGTTTTGAATCTAAAAAATCAATAAAACAGCAAATATCCATATAATTTTCCTATAACCAAGAAGTGACTTATCTATATGGCCAGACAGCAAAAAATCTTTCACTAACAAACCTCCATACAAAATAATAATATGTGACCACTGGTGGGGCCCCGTGGCATTTAATGAAAGATGTGTGTAACCCACCGGTAGGTAACAGAGCAAAGCGAACGTGTTAAAAGTGCACGCAACATTCATTCCATTCATCCGACACAACTCGCATCTGCACAGCTGGCTGCTTCATGTACATATGTGCTTGCTTGCCACCGCCTTCAAATGACATTACCTGCAAATGAAAAAAGGAAACTTTAATTAATATTACCATACCTTAATAAATACTGAAATGGTGAATGAGATAATTTAGAAAAAGAAAATGATCAGTAATTGGAAATGTTGAAATCAAAATAAATTCATAAACACGGACCAATTAATTTCATCACCAAAGTGTTAACAAAATTTAAAATTAAAATACAAATAAAACTTACAAAATGTAAAAACTCATTATTGCAGCTCGCGATGCTGGAGTGGTAAATATCACTAGAATAGAAATGAAAAAGATCTAATTATAATAAAGTACTGGTGACAAAAAGTGTTTTTTATTTATAAATCGAAACAATTCAATGCTACATATATAAAAAATCAAAAATCGAAACAAGACTAATCTTTCCAAAAGGCTTGCAGGGTGTTTTTAAATCTCGTATATCTCCAAAAGAATTACGATGTGCATGTACATTTAAAAGCAAACTTACGGAAAATCAAAAAAAAAAA
>NW_016159103.1:69427-89902 GCF_001687245.7 Rhagoletis zephyria
AAACGGAGAGGGGACCTGTTGTTTCGCCTTTAATGCATGCTCATGTTCACAGTATATTAAATCGTCCCTACAACACGGAATTTCTATGCTGCTACAACTCGATGTTAATTCTTCTTTGCTTCGAGATTTAATCTAGGGAAAGTACTGGCGACTGTCGAACACTCAGAACGGTAGATAGGACATTGTTGTACCGGCGCGGACGTCTCAACGGCTTCTAGTAGAGTGAAGTGACAAACCGTGCCTTCGGCGTTCAACAAGTCAAAGTAATTTATATTTCTCAAAAAAATAAAAAATAAAATCCATATAATTGTGTCTCGAGTATACGGCAAATTCTTCTGATAGGGAAAATTGCTCAAGGCATTTTTTAAGTTATTATCCCTAAATAGCTGAATAGAACTGTTATTTTCTGTCAATCAGTAATTGGAAAGGTGAAAATCAATATAAATTCATAAACACGGACCAATTAATATCATCATACAGAAATAATTAGAATTCAAAATATACTTAAGTTAGAGGAAGTTGCTTAGCATAAACTATTTACCTTTTCAATTGATATCGCTATTATCATTTGATTGAACGGCAGTTGCATCCACCTATAAATGAAAAAAAAGACTGTTGTAACAATTCTAACGAACAAAATATATATTTTTATGCTTAAATTGAGTAAATAGCAAGTGAAAAACTATAAAATGTTTTTTGCTTTAACACCCAAATTCATAAAAAATAAAGCAGACTTTAACTGATTTACATATAAATCGAAAGTTTGTATGAAAATGTCACTTTATAGAGCACTTTAAATCTATTTTATTTTCTACGGTTAATTCCATACATCTTCAATAAAAAAATAGAAATTTTTATTCAAACAAATGTTGATCTGTCTAAAAAATGCAACTTAGAAATAAAAATATGTACAAACATAAGTTCAGTTATGTTAATAATCTTACATTATTTCAATTTCATATTTTCACTTGCTTACTAAATCAGAACGCATAAGCGCAGCCGTCAAGATTAAGTCACTGTATGTAAACTCATACGGTAATTAGTAACATCATTTAAATTTAAAGGAATTAGTTTGAAATCAAAATTTACTTACCTTTATAAACTCATAGAAAATGTTGGCTTTAAAGTAGAAATTCAGATAAAATTTCTTAGCACTTGTCATAATCTCGTATTTACAATGTTTATTGGAATGGACGCTAATACGATATTTACAATTTTCGTAACAGAGCTTTGTATCACCATCAGGAAATCAAAATACACTGGTATACTATAGGAATTCCTGAAAAAAAAAAACAAGTTTTTTTATAATTATATGCTGTAGCAAAATGAAGGGCAATGAAAAAATAGATTTCATCAATCCAAATCAGTACGCAAAAAAGCGCAGCCGTTGAGTTTTAGTCATTGAATATACTCATACGGTAATTAATATCATCATTCGTGTAGAAAAACTAAATATCTACTAATAATAATTATAAAAACAAACAAAGCTTTTTTTTTTTTTAAATAGTAAGAAACTTCTGGAAATTGACCGGTCGGAAAATGCTTAGTTGAATTTAGTGGAACCTGCTTGGTTCAATTTGTGTCTGTTTAAAATTTCTTAATTCTTGTAAAATTTTGAGTCGTGAGAGAATTTTCATTAATGTTGTTTGAAACATTTCAAAAACTTACCTCGTTATGCCAGAGAGCGTATGATTTTATCTGCAAGTATTTGAAAAGGAAAAACCATTTATAGTTTTAGTTGGTAAAGATAGCATGAAAATATACTGATTTTTGTTTTTAATCTCATTTAGAAATAAATCAACAGCGTATTTGTAAGGTAAGGTAAGGTTTTCAGTAATTAGATCCGTGGTTATAATCATAGAAAGATTAAAAATTTCTGTTTGTAAACTCAATTTCGTAACTCACCTTTGGTTGATTAGGCAAATGCCTCAAAACTTCTGTTATGTTTTTCCCCATTCTGATATGGATGTTGGTTGACTCCCCTCATCCTATCAGCATTGGAGCGAAGCGCATAGAAGCCTGCAAATGAAGAGAAAAATAAAATCAGCAATGTCATAGTTGATATTCATTTTGATAATTGAAACCCGTGTGTATACAATAAAACTGATATGTTTATAGATCAGATTATGGTGAGAAGCTAATGGAAAATATATTACAAACGTTACAAAAGAAGATGACGACATATTCTAGTCTCCGGTGCACCATTAGTACAGCCGCGTCTCAGGCTTAAGTCACGACAACTCGACAATTCCTATCCCCAATATCAAAAAACCCAGCTTAGATTCCGGAAAATGCACAGTATCACCACACAGATTAGCGAGGGTCTGAACCAACGTCGACCCTGTGACAGGACAGTCATAGTCGCAGTTGACCTGTCGAAAATATTCGTCACGGTGAACCACGCGACCCTCTGCAAAGACAACTTCGGCTCATCGCTTCTAGCTTGGGGCGAAACGGTGAATAACCAGCTATCTGTGTGGGCGCCTGTTGTCAGTCGAATTTCATAGTGCCAAGTCCAAGCCGCATAGAATTAAGCTGGGGGTAACTCAAGGCGACGTACTCTCCTTGACACTGTTTAAACTCGACATGGCAAAACTCTCTTCGCCGCCAGTTGGAGTCAACTTGGTAAGCTTCTCTATGATTTTACGATAAAGGCAACGAGCCCAAACATCCTTGTGAGAAAATAACCGACCTATCCCAATTTATTTAGTCAAAAACATAAAAATCTCCGCCACATCGCTTTACGATCTGCATGACGTGGGCCAACGTGAACAGGTTCGAACTAGACGCCTTTGTCAATGGCGCCAAAATGTCGATAACGAACCACACCAAAATTCTGGGAGTGACGTTTCACAGCTTGATCTTCTTGTCTGCGCCCGCCGCAGCCATTTGCAACAAATTGCATGCCATGAGCAAAGTCCTAAGTCGCCGACAAAGAGACCCATCTCACGACTTACACAAGGCAATCGGCCGGACAGTGGCAAATTACGCAGCGCCAGTGTGGTCGGCAGGAACGAGCGGCACGCAATGAAGAAATCTACGAACATCCCAAAACACAGCTCAGCGGACAGCTACATGCTGCCATCTCAAGTTGTCCGAGCATCATCTCCACAACACAATGATATCGAAGCAATTTATCGTGGGATGTGAGACGCCAGCTGCACGATTTAAGAACGGATATTGAGTCGCACGTAGGCCATACATTCCACATAGGGAGTTCAACCACCTACACAGCGATACAGACAGAACGAGCCTCAACACCAGTAAAAGGCAACATCGTCCTAGGTGGTCGACCTTCGCTCATGTGCATAGAAGAAACAGAACTGGCGAGAGAGAGAGAGAGAGAGAGACAAGATGCGCCCTGTCACAACTCCGTCCTGAATGGTGCCACAGACTCAAAAGCTATCTCTCTTCGCTGAACTCAAAAATGAAAAAACGTGCCTGGAATGTAGGCAAGGTCCACACAACACCCAACATCTCTTCCCATGCACCTCCAACCCGCCGAGCCTGACACCGGAGGCACTCTGGAGCTGCGCCTATCGACGTCGTCGGCTTTCTCGGCCATGGGCTTGCCGAATTATAGGATAAAGATGATAACTCATGACAAAAACCGGGGGTTGAGTACTGTTGATACAACAACAACCCGAATACTTTAGTGGCAATGTTTTTTTTTTAATTTCTTTAAATGCGTTTCAAGTGCCGTAGTAATCGTTTGGAAGACAAAGCATGGAACGTTATAAACAAACTTGCTAAATCAGCAACACTTACTCTTTAACCAGATCCCAATTGATATCAGAAGGCAATCCGCCGCCGGCTTCGTTTTGTCCCGCTCTCACATTAAATGGCGGTGGTGGTGGCGCTTTCGAATCATTCTTCTCGATCGTGTCTTCAGGAACGATTCTTCTTTCGGGTTTGCGCTCACGCTCGCGCTCGCGTTGTTGTCGCCTTTCATAAACCTATAAAATATATGCGGGGAAAAAAATAAATTGTTTTTATGGGTGTTCCGGGGAATCTATTGGGAAAATACGTTTCAACGACTGTCTGATGGTGTGACAGTTTGAAATGCTTTTCAATCGAAATTTGCTTAAATTATTCTATGCTGTGAATGCTTATTACTTTAAAAAGTGTAGAATTGTTATTACGAATTTCTGTTTAAAACCTACTTTTACTTATGTAATTGTATTTATTCGATATTAATTTTTTTTTTTTAATCTAGACACTTATTCCATTTGCAATTATTTTTCGTGGTATTTAGTAACAATACACAAACTTTTAATTCGATTGAAAAACATTTCGCCGTTTATGTTATCGAGAGCGAGAAGGATTATTTTTGCACTAAGCAAAAATTTTACATTATATCTCTTTATTTTTGATTGGAGTAGGAAATTCATTTTTAGAAAATATCAGAAGCCTCAGATATGCCATTTCACAGAAAGATTTGTATTGCTTAAAATTTTCTCCAAAATTGTACACACACTTTTGCACGCAAAACGATGACATGCAAAATGTGTCAGCTATAGATAAAATAGTTGTTCCTAGTATTTTTTTTTTTAGACGAGTTCATTTACATATCTACGAGAATGTTAATGTAGCCTAAACAAATAGAATAAATGAATGCAATTAACAACGACGAACGACGAACGAGTAAGAGAATCAATTCATCAATTGTGTGTAATGCAAATTTGCCTACAAAAGCATCAGTGGATTAAATCTTTTTCGATTTGCGTATGACTCCATTCAAATGGAACAGTTATCGAGTGGAATAAAAAGTCATTGCGTATATTTGCAGTTTTTGGCAGCATTGGAGCCGCAGCTTGGTCACATGTCATATGAAAAAAAAATAATTGAAAACGAAATTTGGAGATTTTACAAGTTTAAAATGAGAGACAATACTGCGCGTATTCGTTATATTGTAGTTTTAGAACCGTAAAGGAAAAAAACGGCATTCTTAAAACAGCGTCAACCGACCAAAACTGGTAGAAGACATTCCGGTAATTTATACACCAAAGATTCTCAAAATCAGTAAAGCTCACTGAATTGATTAAGAAATGCGTCGATTATAGTTGACAACCGAATCTCAGACGGTTTGCCGGTGGTGGGAATGGTACTACACATACAACTACCAACTAAAGGCTGGCAACTGAATTGCTATGTATATTGACAGCTGCATTTTAGTGGTTGCGGAAATTTCGATTCAAGAAAATGTATTCATTTTATCAACTGTTTTTTGCAATTTGTTTATACTACAGCAGTGCCGGGCGCATCATTTTTGGATTGTTTATAGTGTGTTTTCGTTTCTACAAAAAATGTTGCCTTCTCACTGCCCTCTTCTAAATATTTGTGCATAGAGGCCAAAGAGAAGGTAACCTTTTTCGGTAGAAACGAAAACGCCATTACTCAATTCCTATTCGCTTCGGCAAAGCCATAAGACTGCGCTGCAACGCATACTTCGTCACTGCACTAAAGTCGTATCCAGCCAGCAGAGAAAGGTAAATTTTGCCGACTGTGCGGTCTCGCACAATTTTCCGTATCCGGAAAGGAATAGAAAACGGCTACAAAATTCGTCATTTTACGTTTACGCGATTTTTCGTAACCGGAATCAAATAGAAAACGAATACAGTAGTTATCATTAATTTTCGTATCCGAAACATTCGAAAAGAAAAGTTGTTTGAAAGCAATCGTCCTCATTGCGAATGTCGTGTCGAATGCAAGTCGTTTTTCGATAGTCGAGTCGTATGCAAGTCGGCTGGTGTACAAAAATGTAAAAACTTGGCAGCACTGTATAGTTTTCAACGATTTCCATCGTTTACTTATTTCAGCACGACAGTACGCAATGCCAATGTTGTCGACTCGTAAAATTTAGCCTAATTTACGACTTACGCAATGAAGCTGAATAATCAGGGACATAACAGTTATAAGTTTTATCGGAAAAACGTTGCTAAATAACAGTTATTAGATGAGAAATATTTTTTTATTTCGCCAATAAGAGTTATTACCCAATGTTTACTATTTACGTTGCCTGATAACTGATACGCAGGAGAAAGTTGTATGTCGTCGCCAATAAGAATTATTTCTCAACGTTTATTTTTACGTTGTCTGATTATCCTTCTTTATTTTCATCATCTTTTATCTTCTTCTCCATCTCCGTTTTCGTTAATATTTTTATTTTACAACGTTTATCAGGCAACATGCGACATTGAAAGACAAGTAAAAAAATGTGCATTTTTTCACCTAAACATAGAAAATCTCCAGCTCGATATTTGGTGTTCATTTGACTGCGCGTGTAAATATCAGAGAAACGTTCGCATCGAAAGATTTCAAAGGTCATCAACCAAACGGAGAATACATGATTGATTGATCTTAAATCTTTCTATACATAATGACAGGAAAAACCTAAAAAACTTAGCAATGACTTTTTACTCCATCCAATGTAATCTTAAGAGAAACAAAAATGAGTCGAACTCATTTGCCCGCCTGCATCCTTCACGCTTGGCCCCCAAAAAAGCGGTTGTTATCAGAAATAGTTTTTTTTTTTTTTGCTTTACAGAATAATCTGGCATAATATCATAGACAAGAGAGTGTTTGCTTAATTTGTTTGTATAATCATATACAGCATGTAAATAAAATATTGGCATATCTGAGATTAGGAGTTATTGCTTTGAAGTTCTATAAAGCCCCCGTATGTTTCGTTTACTAAACGTTCTTATATAAAAAAAAAAATGTATTTTTAAATAAATAAAAAATGAATTTCGGAACGTCGTATTGAAGGTTCAAGTGTTTTATGCAGTAAATGCAAATTTAGAAGCAAAAAAAAAAAAAAAAAAATGAAGCCCAAACCCACTTTTTCTGCCTGCAGCCAATTGCGCTTAACTGAATAAAACCAAACCAGAATACTTCATTCCGAATTCATTCATTTTTTTGTATTAAAAGTAAAAAATCACAGCATTTTCTTACCTCTTAGAGACAAAGTTGAATCTTTCACAATTTATTTCATGGTAAATGTTGTAGAAGCAGCAATTAATGCTTGTCGTTTATTCAATAATTGTTTGGTTACTGAATAATAATGCAGCTTTAAATTCTCCATCATCTCAATTACAACAAAGAGAGCAATTTCATCAATAGATGCTTGCCTCGTCTTTAACAAAATGGGTTTAGTGTCCTCCTGTTAGCTGTATGTAGTAACAACACATTTTCCACAGAGCGAGCCACATAGTATAGCTAGTTATTTGTTAAAGAGTCGCTAAGCTAAGGGTAGCTTAAAGTCGTCTTCTATAGAGTTTAGTAGTGCTCGTTTAACAGTTTGTAAGGATTGTCAAGTCGAGTGCCCGTGCCTTTATCAAAGCGTTGTCGTCGTCTCACGTAATATAGTCTGTACAATTTTCTATTATAATATTGTTGTTGTTTTTTTTGTCAATAATCGGTAATTTATATTTGTATTTATTGTATACTGCATTCTAAGTAGTAAATATTATAGCAATTTAGAGATCATTTTGAATTTTGTCAAATTTACTCGGTGTAAAACTTTAGTCGTCACTTCAGTTAGTTTTTAAAGGGAAATTCCTTTGTTTCCCTTGTATATATATACATATGTATATACATGTATACATATTTTTTTTCTTTTTTTTTAGAAAATGTTTGTTTTGCATTTTCATAAAGCGAAATTTTCATAATTTGCTTTAATCTAGCGCTGAAATATAAATCAATGGTTATCTTTAAAAACGACGTTGCTATTCGAAAATAAAGAGTGGAAACCAAAGAAATGTGCGGCCAATTGTATCGGTACTGAACGGAGTGGAATACCTAAGGCTAAATTTTGTTCAAAATAACATTAACGACTTTCACAATTTTTATCCGAATTTGAATTTGATCTCAGCCCTTCAAAACTTAGCTTTGATCGTATAAATAGCTATCTATATATTTTGTATATAAAATGATAGCCATCATTTTCGTATTTAGTTGGCTTAAATTTTCCAAGAAATTGTTGCTGTTTATTCCTTAGAATGCACGCGGGGTCGGAGTAACACACACAGCCCTAAATGCATGCAGATATACCCAATTCCGAATACCAAGCTCCGTGTAAATAGGAAGTAAACTTAATTTAATGGCAAATTTTTAATTTTTGAAAATTCCATTTTATACTAAAAATAAGAAAATTTTTAAACTAAGTGCATGGATCTGCTGATCGCAGTGCATACTCTATTTATGTGTCTGTCTATCTAAAACTAAGTGCATCCCAGTGTGGAGATAAAGGCTTCTTTGCGAAAACTAAAATACTCGGACACATCTCTTTTGTTTTTCTGGACAATACATATAGACCTGTTCCGAAATTTGTGCGGGCAAGAACTATAGTTTTATATCACTTTCAAAACGACAGATACATACTTTGTGCCACTATATTTGTGGTTTGCTGCAGATACCGTTAAAAGGAATTGATTTTTGTTATCACGACACACGTGTCTAGCCCAGCAAAACCCGTCGCTAACGTTTGGATTGACACTTTGAATACGGTCAACTGATGCAGTTCTAATACCAATCCTTAGTCGGTATGATATTATTAGAAAATGGCGTGAGAATCAATTTGTGAATAGCTCGACAACCATCGCTTAGATGTGTTTGTCTTGTGTATATGTAGTTAAAAAAAAAAAACTTGAAGTGAATGAATTTTCAATAAAAAAAAAACTGAAATCGTGGCCATGCAAACCATACCACCAATAAAAAAATTTAGAATTTTGTCAATTATAATATATATATATATATATATTTTTTATAGAACGTTTGAATTTTGTATAAAATTTAGAAAAATCTTAAAATTTGCATAGTTTAAAATTTTTTAATTAAAATCTTTTCGAAAATTTCGGGTTTGCAGTTTGCCCATTTAATTTTAACATAATAATGTGCATGTTTGTTTGAAGTGGCTCAAAGTTCTCGCTGATATTTTTTTTTCCGGCGATTGTGTAGTTTTTTCCATATTTTTATGCGAAAAATGCGCACCATCGTATAGAAAAATTTTTTCAAGTCAACCAGAATTATGAGCTACTTCAAACTTACACTATACCACATTAAAATTAAATGAGGTATTAAACTGCATATTTATAAAAAATGTGGTTGGAGTTCAAAATTTGAATGAATTTTGTACAGAGTTTGAAACTTATTTGTGTAGTTTTTGTTACAGTGCGAACTAATAAAAAAAAATATTCATATTAGAGTTTAATAACTTATGAAATTCTATCTAATTTTTTTCTTTTAAGTGGTGGTAAAAATGGCCGTCCACAAGTGGACATAAAAAAAATCCACACTAGAAAAACGGTTATAGGTAAATTTGAGTTATTTTAGTATTAAATAGCCGCTAAATTAAAATCATTAGAATTATGTAATAAATAAAACTTATACATAAAAATTAATTCGTTGATCACAAATCCGCTTAAAGATGGCTTAGTTACTGAAAATTTCAAATTCTCATTTTTAGAAATAGTTCGGACGACTAAGATTTGCTAAATCGCGAATTATGCAAATTTTTGTTGAGAAAGTCGTTGGTTGTCTCTCGTTTGGAGAACAGAGAATAAAGCGCGTCTGTTTATGGTCACTTTCTTGTCGATAACTAACCTCAATGTTTGCAAAAAAAAATTACTGGAATGTTCCAAAACTGTTTATGGTAAGCCACTGCCACTTCAAAGCATTCCCCCTTAAAATTAATTCTAAATATTTTTTCTACTTTCTTACTATGTTTATTTCAAGTGAAAGCATCAAAATGTGTATGTATTTTGAATAAAAAATTCCGAGCGAAAAAAGATAAATTGAATAACCAAAAAACTAAGTATTTCAATTTTAAAGTGAAAAGTCATCAATTAAAAAATAAATTAATTTCCTTTTATGCAAAATAATTAAGCGAGAAGATAAACTAGGTTTAACTGTGACAGTGCAGAAATAGGAATAAAATTCTGCAAGCACTGCTTCAAAATTCACAGATCCACCGAAACAAATTTCCGAATATAAGTTATAGTTTATTAGATTTTGGTCGATCAAAAATATAAAAGGATGATATGTCTAATATGCAACAGAAAAAATTGAGCAATTTGAAGTTATCTACGGACGGCTGAGCTACGAGAGACATGCACTGAAATTCATGCAATTTATTGCCTTAAATCAGAACCTGCCTGTGCCTGTTTGGTTTTCGGAACTTCTTTGTTTCTGACACCAGCTAATATCTGCCACATCAAGTGCAAACAGTTTTAATTTGGATGCCAACGGCTAGATGGAAAAAGCAATGCCCAATCTTTGTAAAATATTTTTATATTGGTGAAAATTTACAAAATTTTTATGACTGTAAAAATTTAAATTAAAAAACATATGCAACCTAAGTTCTTCGTAGATTAGTTCATTTTCGCGTGAATATCGTTTAATAGCGGAAATTCCTCCTCAAGCGCTCGACAATACTGATATGTGCGACATCAGAATCAACAAAGAAAACAAAGAATTCATAAAAAAGTCTCATGCAATCAGTGCTTTTGCAAATATGNTTTTAAAAAACATATGCAACCTAAGTTCTTCGTAGATTAGTTCATTTTCGTGTGAATATCAGAATCAAGAAACAAAGAATTCATAAAAAAGTCTCATGCAATCAGTGCTTTTGCAAATATGGTGTAAAATACATATACAAATATTTTCTAAGTATCCTAACCTCTAGCCTAAATCTTCTAACCCCACTGAGCACAATACATATTTTCGCAAATAATTCCTACAACAGAAAATAATAAAATATTCAACTCGTTGCACATCTTCCTTCAGAACGCCATCAAAATACACACACATACAACCCGATTTGCAATTTCTCTAGCATTTGGCACGCACATTTCTCCACATCACCAACAACATTCAAACAATTTTTTTTTTTTTTTTTTGATTCAGCTCACATCTCCCACCCATAGTACTAATTTGTAAATTAGAATTTTTAAATTAAAAAAGGTTTTTTTTTTTTCNCCCCACCCATAGTACAAATTTGTAAATTAGAATTTTTAAATTAAAAAAGGTTTTTTTTTTCTTTTAATTACACAGTTGAACATGTATTATTTTATATTAATAAGCTAAAAATTTTGGGGTTTCTACATAAATAAATGTGTAATAAGTCGATTTTTTACTCAATATGTAGTACAAAAAATATTACACACGCGTATGATCTGCTAGAGGCAAACACCATTTTATTTCACCGAATTTTTGGCTTCGTTTTTTACAAATGAAACAGATGATACTTATTCAAAATTTTTGCAAAAAATTATAGTCAAACTAGTGAATGAAATAAAAAGTTGGTCGCCTAGAGTTTTTATCTTTTACATACACATAATATATATGTAAGTAAGCAACAACGTATAAAATGTATTGAAAATGTTGCACGTGCTTGATCCAAATTTTGATAAAGCTGAATGAATAATTCTATTCAGTTTGAATATGTTTTTTTTTTGTCATTAATATTTATGGTTTCTAATGGTTATATTACTAAATATTATCAAGAGGAGCAAACTGTGAATTGAATGTATCAGAGATCACACATCGTGTAAGGAGACACCTTCCGACATAAAAGCTCAACTACTTGACTTCTTATCAATAATTATGTCGCGAAATCAAAGAATTTCCAGCGTCAGATGATATTGAATATTATTTGTTGGTTTTGAATTACTATCAATTGTTATACATTTAAAATGGTTCAGACCAAATTTTACACTTGATAAATGTAGCTCGCAGTTAACTTACTTCTTCCTAAAGAGAATGTACGTAATTTCAATACATTTTTTTCCACTAAGATTAAATGAATTAAAATAGCATACAGATATAGATATATTTATATATATATGTTTTTTTTTTGTTTTTTTTTTTTTGTAATTTACGCAAGTAATAGCGCTGCTGAAATCTTATTTATCTGTCGTTGATCAAATCATGGTCCTTGGTAAAGTTTTGTTCATTGAACAATACAATTTTATAACGTTCCAATAAGAGCGTGCACTGCTTGATTGTGTGTTTTATGGTTGGGTAGGGTAGAGTAAGTAGTAGTATTGGTATACTTAATTGTTCGATCTGTTCATAATATTCACTTTAGACCATTCTATATCCAGCGTAAAATGCTCACGCTCATTAATTTAAGGTGACACTGTTTCTCAGAAACGTCTTCTTCGTTCCCATGGATTATTGTTTGCGTTGTTATTATTGCCACCGCGCTGATTGCCACCTTGGTTTTGGTTACCACCACCAAATTCAAATGAAAACGGATCCTATTCGCAAGTGAATGTAATAAAGAATTTCATATGCAAATTGTTGTAGTTAAAACGGTTTCTGTTAAATAAAAATTTTTATACGCAAAAAATGTAAACTTCCCACTCAACCATTCCTACTACAAATTGGTATGCCGAAGTATACCAGTCTTATAGCTTTTGTGTATTCTTTTTTGGTTATAAATAATTAATGAAAGTCACGGGAAATCTATTCCAATTGCAATGACTCAAAAGTCCAAACTACTTGTAAAGCACATTCAGAATAAAATTTACATATTTCAATTGTATCCCCTTCGTACATACTTGTATATATATACGTACGTCATGACATATTGTACTCATGCAGTACCATCACAAAACAAATGAATTAATTTGCAGCATTTTAATCAAGTTCTACCGAAGACTTCAGCTCTGCTCTGATGATATCTCAACAGAAACCGAAAGCGATCACACCACATTTTATGCAAATTTTCATTGCATATTCCCAAAAATTTTAATGTTTTTTTAGTACATTTAAACAAAACCATGTTGAATATCGAATGTTACCGTTCATCATTGTAATGCGACGGGATCAAATATACGTATGTATTTCATTGTTTGTCAAATTTCTGATAGTACTGAAAACAGCCCAACCCAAAAGCATTTAAATAAATCTTGTTGAAGCGTTAAATGGCACACAGAAACATCAATTTGCATATACCAACAAATGTAAATTGAGTGTTAATCATATATGTAATACCCCTATAGTGGCAGTATCAGCTAGTACCGTACGAAAACATTACAGTAAAGATATATTGTTTTCAGAGCGAGGTAAGCTTATGATTATTTCAAAAATGACATAAGTCATAAGCGTTTCAATGACGGGAAAAATTTCTACCATTAGCGGTTTGGAATTTTGTATTTAATTTTACTATTTTCTTTGTATGGAGCAACGATGAAGAGATGTGTGTATCTGCATTATTGTGTGCATAGATACATAAAATGTTCGTGTTTGCTCTAATTTTGAGAGCTGGAAAACTATCGATGGCACTATGTATAGTCTCGATGGTTTGCCTTTTATTGCCACTATCGACACCATCGATAGTGTTGTTTTTAGGTTGTTACTATCGATAGTTGTAGCCGCTATTGATAGTATCTACAGTACTCTATCATTCTAATTTTATATTTATTGGTACAAAGGCTTTTTCGTTTAAATACATATCTAAGAAAGTATGTAAATAAAGCGAAAAAGTGCATATAAAAATGCAACTCTAAATCTAATTACCCATTCAAAACGAAACGTTACAATCGATAGATGGTGCAAAACTTAAACTATCGAGTGCCTCAAAAGGCATTTGTAAATATCTATGGAAACATGCAGTTCTTGATTTGGAAAAACAATCAATTCAGCACAATCAGTTGCCAGCGAATATCCAACCGATAAGTCAAAATGAAGTTTCACCAAACGTAAGTAAGAAGGGCAGGGTCAATAATACCGGCATTATGATTACGTTAAAATATATACGGTCTTGTTCTACAAAATGTTCTTGCGCTACAAAAAAAAAAGCAACGGTTTGTAGAGCCGCGTTATATTTCGGAAAAAAACCCATATCTAGCAACGCCAAAACGTACTAATCGAATTCTTAAATTTGTGAAGAACTCATTTAATAGTTATCAAGATATCTCCGCAAGCGTGTGACAAAATTAGACGAGGTAATTCTACGCTTGCTCCAAAACCTAACTGTACTATGATGATTTGAAACCTAATTTCGGGCAAATAATAATAAAGGCCAAAGGCCAAAGAATATTTATTTTTCCATTTACAAACTTTTTTAAACTACACCTAGTTCTAAATTCCATAAGGGAAGCTGAACTATAAATAAAATCCGCCACTGGTGTGATTTGACAGTTGCTCGATTATTTTTCGTTTACACAAAAACGGTACGAGACTGTCTCCTTTGGATTTCGAAATTTTTACACGTTGAGAAGATTACTGCCAATGTAGAAGTATTACATACATCGTGTTAGTAGATCATTATGTTTAGATATCCCTTTTAATCCCTGAATAACGTCATTCCAAAAGTAATTTATTCTGAATATCAGATTCCAATAGCAAATCACAAATCAGCTGCAACTTTTCTGAGATGAAAATTTGTCAGCCTGAGTATCAGAGTATCCCCACAAAAGCCCAAATTCAAAACCATATACGTATGTATAAGTCTATCCAGTTTGGCGCCTCCTCTGTTCGCGCTTACACCACCAGCACAATTAACAAACTATTTAATCAAGCAAACTAACTACAATACGAATTAAGACGCTTACGCGCTTCAACTTAATAAATTTGTTCAGAAAATTTTAGCCAAAATATGCTTCTTGAAATAATGATAGACCTTTAAGTCAACATTGCAATCAGACACACTCCCCGTAACATTTGTTGTTTAAGTAGTAACCCATATGTATATGCAATATAATCGTAAATGAATGTAAACATGCATCTCCTTTTCACATTAGAAAGCAAATAACCTAACATAAAATAAAGCCATACAGATTTTGTATGCTTCATTCTTAATACAAATTCTGTTTACTGCTTAATTTCTCAGTAGTGAATTTACGAAAGAAGTGTCATTTTATAGCAAATCACTAACCAAACTTGTGCTAAGGCGAACTCTCAAAGGCCTAAGCAATATATTGTCTTACTTAAGCATTAGACACTAAATTGCAGTTCCTTTGAAATGCATAATTGACATTTGGCCGAATGTCAATGCATTCCTAGAGAATGTTCGCCATATGCACTTGGAATGGATATGAATAGCTACATAATTTATATATTAGCATTAATCTTACAATCGCTACCAGTAGTTTCACATATCAATACGTATCTGAACAGCGAAATTGAAGTATATATATATTTTTTTTCCTAAAAACGCCTCAGAACAGGCACATTATATTATTATCTTTTTTGGTTTACAAATTAAAAATATAAAATATTGCCATTACAAAAGCGAGTTTTTTTTTCGAATTTGAAACGCATTTACTAAAAGAATGCATAAAATATAACACCACAAAGGTGGAAATTGAATTTGGTGTGAATCTATTTCGAAATACGATTGATTCAATAATTGTCATCACTTGTATAAAGCGCTGCAAAGCATTTAGGATGCAAAAGTATGATCCACTTTGCAGCTATCTTTTTTTAACTTTGTTTGTACTTTTCTTAAGTGCAGCATGTTTGTTGAGTTTGTTTGCCTAGAAACTTCATCGCAAGAAGAGATCGAAAAATGAACGTACCTGTGGATTATTAGGCCCATTGCCAGTGCCGTTGCCACTATTACCACCACCGGCATTGCCGCCTAAAAGTGCAGAAATTGGATCTGACGTTAATTATTAGTAAAATTCGTTCCATTCAAAGTCAGACATTTTACCTCTGAATTCAAATGGCGAATTGTTGGATGCTCGACCAAAGTTGTCGAAATTATTACCTCCATTATTGTTACCGCCAAAGCCTTCTTGCTGGTCAAGCAATGAGTTCAGTTGCTGTGCTTGCATAAACAATGTGTTTTCCTGTTGACGGCGGCGCATATCTTCTTCTTGACGCAACATTCGTGTCTGCATTTCAGTTTGTTGGCGACGCATATTTTCTTCGTCGCGTTTGCGCATTTCTTCTGCCTGTTTCTCACGCATTTCCCACTCCATCTTCTTGCGTTCATTATCGGATTCGCGTTTCCGCAACTCTGTATATAGAACGAAATAAATTATTTAATGCATTTAAATACATAATAGCTTCTCCTCAATCCACGAATTGGGGCTTACCTTGTCTGAGCAATTCAGTTTCGTGCTCATAGCGAGCATATTCCATTTGGGCCTCAGTTTCTCTTCTTCCATTTTAAGTTCTCGTTTTAGTGCTTCTTGCTTTGTTTTAAACAATTCATGCAATTGCTTCCATCTGGTACCATATTCATGTTCGAATGAACCAATTTCTGCGAATCTCGGCCCTACACTGCGTTCATGATTGAATTCTGGCGATTTTTTATTTAGTGATTTATCTGGCAAACCATCATCGTCTTCATTTACTTCGAACGGCTCAACCACACATGGCCGTAAAGAAGCGGTGAGGAAGAAACATTTCTCACTGCAGAAACGTAGACACACATTTGCCGACGATTTTTTGGCAAATTCAATAATACCTTCTCCGGTAGATTTGCCACGATCATCAACCACAACGTTTGCACGCTCGATGGGTCCAAAAACTTCAAAAGATCTGTAGAGCAATTCATTTGATACAAAAGGTGTTAAATTTTTAACGCGTAGTATCGTGGCATTTGGTGCAAAACGCACGCGTAATTGCCGACCCTTGCGATTGGTACCATCCAACTCACGCTTTGCACGCTGTGCATTTGCATGAAAGTCCAACTTTAGGAATGTAAAATTTTTCTCAGCATTACAGAATATTTCTCCAATTTCGCCATAAGGTTTAAACATCTCACGCAACTCATTTTCTGATACATCATTAGTTAGATTACCAACATATAAACGATTGCGTCCTGAAAATTTAGGTTCTTCGGTTGCTTCAACTGGCTGTATTTCGTATGTTGGCCCTCCCATGGCTCGCAGACGTTGTCCAATAAAGAATTCATCGCCCCTACTATATGGGCCACCTTGGTTACCGCCGCCGCCACCACCGCCTCCTGGACCACCTCGTCCACCACGGCTGCGATCTCTATTTTGACCGCCTTGATGACCTCCGTGGCCGCCACCTGGGCCACCGCCTTGATGACCACCACCACCTTGATAGCCACCTCCACCTGTGCCACCGTGACCACCTCCACCTTGATGACCACCTCCACCTAGATGACCACCTCCACCTAGATGACCACCTCCACCTTGATGACCACCTCCACCTTGATGACCACCTCCACCTTGATGAACACCTCCACCTTGATGACCACCGCCACCTTGTTGACCACCACCACCACGATTACGATTCTGTTGTTGGTTCATATTCTGATTCTGATTCTGATTTTGATGTTGTGGTTGTTGATTTTGTTGTTGATTACGTTGCTGATTCTGTTGTGGTTGTGACGGTTGCTGTTGCTGCTGTAGTGGTTGAGGTGGTCCTCCTTGATCCTTCTTAGCTGCTGCCTGATTTCCGTCAACTGCAGGCTTTGCATCTGCTGGAGTTTGATTTGGTTGATTCGGTGGATTTTGTTGGTTAGGTTGATTTTGTGGGTTGGGTTGATTTTGTTGGTTAGGTTGATTTGGTTTGTTCTGGTTTTGCTGTAAGGTTTATTATTGTTTTATGTAGTTTACTATATATTTGAATAAATTTACTACGCAACTTATATGAAAAATCGTAAAAGATCTCTATAAAAAGATGAAAAAATTCACGTTTTTTCTTCCGCGCAATCAAAACTATGCGGTTTTATTTCGAGTTAAAACTTTGGATAATTTTCAATCCTTAATCATTTTTAAATCTGGTTGATTTTAATTACACTGTGCGAGGAATTTCAAAAAGTTGGAGGTAATGAGAATCGGACCAACAGCATTTGATTAAGCTGATCAAATAATGAAAAAGTACCAAAACATTTGAAAAAGTTGGTTTACTTTTCTTTTTTATCTCAATTTAAAGTTGACGAAATAAGATCCCAATGAGAACTATAATTTAAAAACACATTTTCTAAAGTCAACGGCGGAAACGGGAGCGGTTTCCAAAACAAAAAACCTTTGTACTTGTTAATTTTTGAACCTTGAATTCACAACTTCAAACCAATATAAAAAGCAAATGGGAACCAACTTTCACAAATGCTTTGGTATTTATTCACAAATTACCGTAGATTTAAATCTGAGGTCTTTATAGTTTACACAAAAAGATAGATAACTTCGGATCCACGGTAATTTTCTTCGTAGATCCACTGTTAAAAAGGCAGTTTTTACCGTGGATATACGGTAATTTTTTACCTTCAGTGAAAAATAGCACATTTGCTTTGTAATTATCTCAACAGCGATGCCTATTATTTATTTTCTCAACCACAATCCTGGAATTTGTTCATCCCAGGTAACCTGAGTTTGGTGCAATTATTTCTTCAGGTTGGCTTTCCATTACATTGGCTTTTGGGTGTTTTGGCAAAGCTATAATACATTTTCTCGTGAAACTTGGTGGGGATGTTTACAAACGTATATACATATACACCGTGCAAGGNGCACATTTGCTTTGTAATTATCTCAACAGCGATGCCTATTATTTATTTTCTCAACCACAATCCTGGAATTTGTTCATCCCAGGTAACCTGAGTTTGGTGCAATTATTTCTTCGGGTTGGCTTTCCATTACATAGGCTTTTGGGTGTTTTAGCAAAGCTATAATACATTTTCTCGTGAAACTTGGCGAGGATGTTTACAAACGTATATACATATACATACACCGTGCAAGAGCTTTGCAAGACTCAGACTCTTGACATCCTAAAAATGTTTCGTGCGCTTTTGGGTGTTCACGAGCAAAATGTATTCAACACAGTACCTTAAAAGTAGAGTTGGGTCGTTTCCGGATCGGGCCTTTTAACTGAACTAGTGTACCTAAATCTTCGATTTTCGTTTTTCTAGTTCTTTTTGTCCATGTTGCTCTTTTCGTTCTTCTTATTCAAGAATCATGAAAGTTGATGAATAAAGACTAGGGTAAGAGTGTTCCCAGGGCGCTTCAATTATTATTCAGCAAATATGTGAATACACTAAATATGTATATTATACTCTCTACACGGCTTTGCTTTATTCTGTACACCTTTTTCGTAGTACCGAGATTGCACAACAATGACAATGAACAAAGTTGCTTACAAAGAATAGGTATAAAACTAATGAAAAGAACAAATCATGATACAAATTTTTGTATCATGGAACAACAACTTGTACGTTCATTAAAAAAAAAGAACTAAATCTCTGGAATGAATGGAAAGCCCAACTCTACTTAAAAGATAGTCTACCAGAGTTGTCAATCACACCTTGTTGACGCGGACATTCTACGTAGCTTCATTTTGACAGCACAATGTCATGAAATGTTCGTANTACTCTCTACACGGCTTTGCTTTATTCTGTACACCTTTTTCGTAGTACCGGGATTGTACAACAACGACAATGAACAAAGTCGCTTACAAAGAATAAAAAACTAATGAAAAGAACAAAACGTGATACAAATTTTTGTATCATGGAACAACTTGTACGTTCATTAAAAAAAAAAAAATAACTAAATCTCTGGAATGAAAGGAAAGCCCAACTCCTCTTAAAAGATAGCCCACCAGAGTTGTCAATCACACCGTGTTGACGCGGACATTCTACGTAGCTTCATTTTGTCAGCACAATGTGATGAAATGTTCGTTCTTCCATAACCGCGTCCGACATTTTATAATGAGCGAAATGTCATGTTTTTTGAATGAACTATTACAGGCGACCGCTGTGGTTTAAGCTGAAGGTACATAATTTTATTTGTTGGTGCGTTGACGACGTTGAAAAATTTGTTACACACGATGCTTTGTGCCGCTGATTGTTCAGTGCGCGCTTCCACTCCGCAGGGTCTGGGTGAAAGCAACATCACAAAAAATTTAGAAAAATTGTTTTTCTCTTAACAGCGGTCGCCCAGACCGTAGACGTTTTGGAACGCACTAATTACTATTTTTGAAAAGTGCTATTTTGGCACTTTGTGCCAAATTAAAAAAATTAAGTGCCATTTGATGTAAAATGGTCCCAAAAATGGCACGGGTTGAGCAAACTTGGCAGCCCCGATTACACCGACCTAATATATGTGCAAGCGCCAATCTATTATTATATTAGCCGTGTTTAATTTGTTCAGAAATTTAAGCTATTAGCTTATTTTGTATGGAGGACTTACCCAACATAATTATATTGGCTTATGAAAAGCTATCTTGGCTTCTATATTGAATAAGAGGCATTGCCATTCAGCATCAGAAATTTTCTACTTCAGTCAATCAGAAAGAGGCATAAAATTTATTGCTGTCCAGCTGCCATTTTGGTCGCTAGATATAAGTTATATCAGTGGCAATATTTGTGTGGGCTTTTTATATATTGATATAAGGCATGGGGAAATGTTTAGTACCGCTCACACCGTTTTTTGGGTGGGGGGCGGAGGAGGAGGGGGCGGGTCCCCAATTTTGCGTAGAATTCCTTTCTACGTAAGCGGCCTTCGGCCGCACTTAGGGATTATAACCCTCAGGCAGTAGAATTCTCCTTTCTGT
>NW_016159103.1:90249-96969 GCF_001687245.7 Rhagoletis zephyria
AAGAGGCATTGCCATTCAGCATCAGAAATTTTCTCCTTCAGTCAATCAGAAAGAGGCATAAAATTTATTGCTGTCCAGCTGTAATTTTGGTCGCTAGATATAAGTTATATCAGTGGCAATATTTGTGTGGGCTTTTTATATATTGATATAAGGCATGTTTTATTCAACCATCACAAGCAAATAGCTAAATCTTGGTCAAATAAAACGAAATTAGCTTATTTCCTATGTAAGCCTAAGTTTGACAGTTGTTCGACTACAAATAGTGTCAAAGTAAGTTTTTGCCTCTTTCTGATTGGCTGAAGGAGAAAATTTCTGATGCTGAATGGCAATGCCTCTTGTTCAATATACAAGCCAAGATAGCTTTCCATAAGCCAATATAATTGTGTTGGGTAAGTCCTCCATAAAAAATAAGCTAATAGCTAAATTTTCTGGATAAATAAATCTCGGCTATAACCATTTGTGAAATAGCTTCTAAAACGTATTTTTGCAGGATTTAATCACTTACAAAATTTAGAAAATAGGCTATTTTACATCCAATTACATAATAACTAATATTTTGGGTTGGCTTTCCTTTATGGCCGTTCGTGAAAGGGGCGATGGGCGAAAGGTAAGTGGGCGTGGCACCTCTAACCAACCTTTTTGGAGGGAATGAACCGCTATTGACAAAAATACAACCCCCGACCACCTAGGTCCCCTATGGTTCCCCCTACGGACCCCTTAGAAAAATTGCCAAAAATCACAATTTCATTTGCGTTTATTCGCTTGAAAAATGTTAAATATTCTTTTACACAATACATTTTTATATACACATTTTTATATAGTCAGTCAATAAAGTTTAGGTACAGCGATTTTTTTACAATACTGGCAACTATTTTTCAAATATATTTTTCAATAATTTTTTATAAAAATATGGTTACTTCTACAATAAAAACCCGAAAAATCAGAGTTCCAAACCTTGTGCAAAATTAAAGAAAATTCTGCATAATTTCATTCAAATATTGCACTTTTTATTTACGCTCTCTAAAAAAAATTTGAATATGCAGTTTTTTAGCCCACTCAATTTTAGTATAACAAAGTGCAAGTTGAGGTTGAGCTAGGACTTACCATTGATTTTTAGCACTTTTTTTGTTGAAGGTGTCGCTCCTTTTCTCCATATAAAATAATGTTTGATAATTTTTTTATATGGAAAAAATGTGCGACACCTTCAACCAAAAAATTTCCCAAAAATCAATGGTAAGTCCTAGCTTCCTCATACTTGCACTTTATTATACTAAAATTGAATGGTCTAAAAAACTGCATACTCAACTTTTTTCTAGAGAGCGTAAATAAAAAGTGCAATATTTGAATGAAATTTTGCAGAATCTTCTTTAATTTTGCACAAGGTTTGGAACTTTGATTTTTGAGGTTTTTGTTGTAGAATTAACCATATTTTTATAAAAAATTTGCGAAAAATAAAATATTTAATAAATGGTTGCCCGTATTGTAAAAACTTCGCTGTACCTAAACTTTATTGACTGACTGTACAAGACATTTTTATAAAACACCCAGTAACCAAAATAGACATCACTGGGGCGGCAGCCCCAGGTTTACCACAAAGAAAGAGAATTCTAGTTACCTCATCCTTTCCCAAGGCTGCATCACTGGGGCGGTAGCCCCAGTTAGGTCACACAGAAAGGAGAATTCTACGTAGTAAGCGTTATAATTCCTAAGCGCGGCCGAAGGGCGCCTACGCAGAAAGGAATTCTACGCAACAATACTGTGGACGCAAGCAAAAATTGCGATTTTTTGCCATTTTTCTAAGGGCTCTGTAGGGAACCATAGGGGGCATAGGTGGGCGGGGGTGGCATTTTTGTCAATGGCGGTTCATGCCCTCTGCAAAAAGGCCGGTTGGAGGTGCCACGCCCACTCCCCCTTCGACCACCGCACCTTTAATGAACGGCCATAATGGAAAGTTTCCCCAATATTTTAACAGAAGACAGCCCAATATTTGCGTTTATATTAAAATATCAATAATGTTGCGCTAAGAGGTTTTCATGCAAATGAACATGTAGCTGTCAAACTACCAAATTGCCGGCAATAGATGGGAAGATATAAGCTCTAATATATATTGCTCTTGAAGAGCAATGAGCGGTCTCCATTGACTATTTATATTCTATCATATGTATCAATATATAAACTTTATCCTGTGGAGACGGGCAGTTACTTTGACTTGCAGTCAAACAACTATCAAAATTCATCTAACATAGGAAATAAGCTAAGTTCTTTTTATTTGACCAAGATTGAGCTATTTGCTTGTGATGGTTGAATAAAACATGCCTATTATTAATTTTATCTTTTTACAAATGTGGGCAAATTGAACACGCCCTGAAAGTAATTTACGTAAGTGTTAAGCCGATATATAAATGGCAAAAATTATATAAACTTAATTGCTTCCTCCTTTAATTAAGTGTATATTACCGCATATTTGTGACCACGATTTTATTTTACAAACATATATACAATTCGCGAATATGCGACAAAGAACAAAGCAAAATGTTTGTATGTCAAAAAATTGACGTTGGCAATTCGGCTGATAGAAAGAGAAGTTGCCAAGACTTGTCTTCACGAATGGCCGACGAAAGGCCGCCATTTTGCTTTCGCCATTTTGAGAAAATTTTCAGTATCGATTTTTCATCGACTTGTCCCCTCAAAATTTTCACAATTTTAATTGGATAATTTTGTTTAAATCATGTAATTCACAAACGTTATTCAACTAGAAAAACTTGCCGAGATACATTATTCGAATCAAGGCAGCTATTTTACACCATATATGTATTAAAAAATCTTACATACCTGATTATTTAAGTTGCCTGGGTTCTGATTCTGGTTCCCACGATTTTGCTGCTGGTTACGATTACGATTCCCACCAAAACCTCCTCGATTCTGATTTCCGAAACCTCCTTTATTCTGGTTACCACCACCGGGTCCACCACCACCTTGGTTTTGATTTGGACCATTCTGGTTAAAACGTGGTTTTTTCTCCGCCGGTGCCCCATCGACATTGTCATTTTGCTTTTGCTGCTGAACATTTAAATTCGGCTTTTTATTGCCTTGCTGCATATTTTTCTGGGCTCTTTGAGGTAATGGAGCAGCACCATTTACTCCTTCAGCTTTAATTCCACCATCCATGTCGGCTAAAAAATATTTTCACCTTCAAACACACACACACTCTCCAGATATGTATCTAGGAAAATATTCTACTGAAAATCCTGCGATGCCCAAAAAACACAACCGCACGAGTCGACGACCGGAAAGAGAATGAGATAAATGTGAAAGCAACGCTGATGAAAATGGCGTACGAATGCGCAGGGTTGATTTTGATGATACGCAGGGTTGCATCGTATACTAAAAAGTACACTCAGAAAAATGTGGTCCTTTCTTAAGAGCGAAATACACCACACAAGCGGTTTGACAAACCAAGCGAAATTTCCCTTTGCTTCAAGCCATTTGTGCTGTGTATGGGGGTGTTTGAAGGTTTGACAAACCGCCGTCAAACCTTCAAACACCCCCATACACAGCACAAATGGCTTGAAGCAAAGGGAAATTTCGCTTGGTTTGTCAAACCGCTTGTGTTGTGTATTTCGCTCTTTAGTTGAAAATGTGCCGCCAAAGAATCGTATTAGCAAAGAACGTAAATCTATAAGAGACAACTCCCTAAACTGTGGCCAGTGAGTCTACAAGGCAAGGCGAATAAAATAAAATAGAAAATAAATAAATAAAAGTGTTAAATACAAAAATGAAATTACAAATAGACGGTTGCCATGCAGGGGGATTTGTTAGTTGGTTCATGGCATTATTTCTAAAAGCGCCATTTTTTATTTTAAACGTGGAAATGGCAGAGGTTACATTGCCGTCTTAAGAGCGTGTCAGACGTGGCAATGCAGTATATTTCAAAAGACTGTCAAATTGAGAAATTTTAGAAAGCAGTTTCATGAGCAGTGACACCTTGCATATAAAGTGTTTCTCGAAAGAAAGTTTTTTTATTCCGAAGGGCGAATTGCAGGGAAAATTTCTGAAAACGCTTCTTGACTGTTTACACGGTGAATGGATTTATAGCAACAGTTCTCGATACTAAAATGCAACCGTGAGCCGCTAAAATGAACCAATTTATAAAAGCAAGATAACGAAAAATAAATGGATTTAGAAAAACATATGAAATGGGTCGATACTGTCGATAGTATCGATCGTCACCTTTAAGACTATCGTAAAACATCAATGGACTGGACTATCGATAGTTTGACAGCTCTAAGCAAGAATAAATATTTCACAGTTTTTTGTTCATATTCGTGCAAATAACAAACAAATAAATGTGAAACATAAGTTGTCTCCGTCTTTCCCGCGTCCGCCGCCATATTTATCTTGACAGGTTCTAAAATTCCTGCGCATTGCCACGTCCTGACATATTTACGCGCATACATACGTACATATACCCTGCAGGAAATGTATCTAACTATAAGCTAACTTTAAATTGATTAGGAAGGAGCTAAAATTCACTTATTATCTGTATATTTTCTTTGACGTAAGCTAACTATATTTCTATGGCGATGGCCGCGAAATAGTCAAGGGTGGTTTACCTCTGCATTAGTTGTAGTCAACGGTGTTTTACCTCTACATTAGATGTAGTCAAGGGTGGTTACCTCTTACATAAAATATCAATAGAAGGAACAAAGTATATTTTTTTTTAATTTTTTTATTTTATTTTATTACATTTCATTTTTTTTTTCTATATTCTGCTGTTTTTTTCCATAGTCAAACTCCGTCAGACATAACTACAAAATGATAATATTAAATTTCGATCTTCCTTTTATTTGTCCTCAATTCGAAAAAGTATTTGCGAAGTGCAGGATATTTAAATAGAAATGCGTTTAAAGAAAACAATCTCCTTCTTTACACCTGCATTACTTGTCAACTAGTTCTAAGTTAGCTTTTTGTAGCTAACCACAAGTTATATATTTTATAGAAATCGCAAAAAAGCTAACTACAAGTGGGTTATTTTTTATCAATTGATAATTTTTTTCTGCAGGGTATATGTACGCTTACAACATGAACTTGTTGTAGCTCTATTCTGCTTGTTACCGAATATTTTGTCACCAGCTAATTTTGTTACCAAACATTGTTACCACTTCTTCTAACCGCAATTGTAGGTACCTGGGTGAAGTTTTAATCTATTCGGCATTTCAGCTATGAAGTTTTGTAGAAATTCTGTTGTTGAATATTTCATGGGGTAATATTTTGTTACCTGTTTATTAGATGAAAGCAAATTTTACAGGTTACAAGAGTTCGCAGAATGAGAAAGGGGTTTAAAAAAAGAGAGGAACTTTATTTTTCGGTAAAAAAAAAATTATCAACGCAGAATAGGCCTGTTAATGTACGATTTTGCGTTTAACGCTTTTCATGATAGTAAACAAAATTTGTGTTACCAACGCGGAATAGGTATGTATGTATGTATACACTCACTTATACATGCTTCAGAGCTTTGCAATTATCAATAATGCAAAATAATTAAATTTTTTGAAGTTGTATACATGTTGTTCGAAGTATCTAGAGTCAACTGTAAACAAATCGTAAGCGCTCGGTTTACAAAAATAAAGGCAACCGTTTTGCCAAATTATATTTGTTGTAAAACCACTTATGTGATTGCATGAGTACATTTGTACAAATTGGTTTTAATTATTTATTGATTGTGTTAAATTTATTATTTTATTTTATTTTCTTTGTTAATTAAAAGGGATATTGTATTTATAAATTACAACTTCCATATTAAAGAGGAAGTTTGTAAAGCTCTCGCATGGCGCATGTATTTTATTTCCTTACCTTTGTTTAATGTTACAAAAGAAATAAAATCTACGTAGATGCGTATTAAACTAAGTTTAAACCACACTCAGATTCAGCGGCACACGGAAAACTGGCGCTTAGTACTTTCTTGGCTAGTCCATAAGACAGTCGGGCGGAACGACCCAGACAACACTTGAGTCTTTGTGTGTGTGCCCTTTAGCCAGGGCCGAAGTATGTTTTGGTTCTTTATCCTACTGAAATTACCTAGGTAAGGCCATATCCCGTTCAGATTATCAGAGCACGATTTTATTTAAAATTTAAACGTATACATAGATGCCGATCCATCGCGAACGAGAAAACAGGTAACATAACGGTACGAAAAAAAGATTCATACCGCTACGATAAACTGGGTGCTAAGATTGTACACATACGGTTAGTGCACTCTTGTCACACTGAATGCATTCTAGTTACCCTGGGCGCACTATTGTTGCGCTGAATACATATATTTTGGCTTTGCTGAATGCGATCTTAATTAAAATTGCCAATATAGCGTCATTTGACTTGGAAACGCTTTATCCCAGCAAACATTTGGAGTCCTATTTCGGAGCTATTACGCTCATAATGAGCTCATTTAAGAGTCCGATATGAGTGTGTTTCCCTTCCTACGAATGTCGACTTATATGAGCCTAAATTCATACATCAAATGAGCCTCAATATGAGTCATATTGGACTCTTATTGGCCTCATATACGGCTCATTTTGGACTCTTTTAAAACAAGTTTTGGCCTCATGTATGACTCTTTTTGAGACCCTTATCGGCCTCATAAATTGCTACATTCGGACTCTTATTTTAGGTGTCTCTTTGAGTCTTATTCAACTCACTATATTTGCAAAGGCATTCCGCAAA
>NW_016159104.1:0-1010 GCF_001687245.7 Rhagoletis zephyria
TACAAAGCAATTGCCTATATGAATTTTTATGCATGTACTGAGTACAATTTTTTTATCATGAGAAATTGTGAGAGCATGCATTTGGTTTGCCTTAAAACTATTGGATATTGGTTTAATCTGCGGTAAAATATGGGAGGTCAACAACTAGGATTTGATTAATTTAATACCACAGCGTCATGCGCCTAGTATAGTGCTGTGTGATCTTTACCAAAACAGAAGTACGTTGAGGTTTTCCATACTTGCACTTATTCAAGGTTATGTTAGGTCTGTAGGTGTGTATGAAAATGGTCATAGACCCACATGGAGATATAGCTATCTATTTCGAGTGTCCTCAGCGATTGAGTGCCAGGAGTAACCACATTACCTGCTTCTTTTACACAGAGAAGGTATTAACCAGCTTAGCAATTTACTAACTCAAATGAAATTAAAGAGTTCCAAGAGTTTCACATCCGCTATATGTATCTATCAGCCTGGTGAAGAAGAGTGACCCCAGCCTTGACTACAGACTCCTCATTGTCATCGCAGTAGTTTCTGCAGAGAGAACTCGTTGGCATTCGCCATCACTGGTGCATCGGGCAATAGCACAGTGATCTGTGATAATGCCGGTAAGAATTCTTATTGCAGTTAAATTGAGCTTCGTAAGGTCATCTGTCTCTTTTTCTGTTAAACGATGGCTATACGACGGGAAAAGACATACAAAAATATTTTTAAGTTGTTATTTTTAATATATGTATATATTTTTTTATCTTTTCTACATAATTATTAATAATTAACATTAATTTCAGTATATTTCTTTAATCTGTAAATCTTCTGTTAGAAACTGTCCTCAAAATCGCATTTTTGTAGCTTTTTAAGCTCTAACCACATTATTTATCTCTGAATTGTTATCGCTGGCTTTTCCTCCCAAGTTTTTCTTTATTTTTGGAAATAATCAGAAACCGCACGGCGCCAGATCTAGAGAATATGGCGGCGGACGTCTTTTTTCGATACCAGAAAGCGCAATAAAGTCA